>NW_027412072.1:0-72540 GCF_047663935.1 Musca autumnalis
ACTGGGAAAGTCATGCCCGGTGAACTTTTGTATTGGGAAAGTCATGCCCGGTCAACTTTTGTATTGGGAAAGTCATGCCCGGTCAACTTTTGTATTGGGAAAGTCATGCCCGGTGATCTTTTGTACTGGGAAAGTCATGCCCGGTGAACTTTTGTATTGGGAAAGTCATGCCCGGTGATCTTTTGTACTGGGAAAGTCATGCCCGGTCAACTTTTGTATTAGGAAAGTCATGCCCGGTGAACTTTTGTACTGGGAAAGTCATGACCGGTGAACTTTTGTATTGGGAAAGTCATGCCCGGTGAACTTTTGTATGGGAAAGTCATGCCCGGTGATCTTTTGTACTGGGAAAGCCATGCCCGGTGAACTTTTGTATTGGGAAAGTCATGCCCGGTGAACTTTTGTATGGGAAAAGTCATGCTCGGTGAACTTTTGTATGGGAAAAGTCATGCCCGGTGAACTTTTGTATTGGGAAAGTCATGCCCGGTGATCTTTTGTACTGGGAAAGTCATGCCCGGTGATCTTTTGTACTGGGAAAGTCATGCCCGGTGATCTTTTGTACTGGGAAAGTCATGCCCGGTGAACTTTTGTATTGCGAAAGTCATGCCCGGTGAACTTTTGTATGGGAAAAGTCATGCCCGGTGAACTTTTGTATTGGGAAAGTCATGCCCGGTGAACTTTTGTATTGGGAAAGTCATGCCCGGTGATCTTTTGTACTGGGAAAGTCATGCCCGGTGAACTTTTGTATTGGGAAAGTCATGCCCGGTCAACTTTTGTATTGGGAAAGTCATGCCCGGTCAACTTTTGTATTGGGAAAGTCATGCCCGGTGATCTTTTGTAGTGGGAAAGTCATGCCCGGTGAACTTTTGTATTGGGAAAGTCATGCCCGGTGATCTTTTGTACTGGGAAAGTCATGCCCGGTCAACTTTTGTATTAGGAAAGTCATGCCCGGTGAACTTTTGTACTGGGAAAGTCATGCCCGGTCAACTTTTGTATTAGAAAAGTCATGCCCGGTGAACTTTTGTACTGGGAAAGTCATGCCCGGTGAACTTTTGTATTGGGAAAGTCATGCCCGGTGAACTTTTGTATGGGAAAGTCATGCCCGGTGATCTTTTGTACTGGGAAAGCCATGCCCGGTGAACTTTTGTATTGGGAAAGTCATGCCCGGTGAACTTTTGTATGGGAAAAGTCATGCCCGGTGAACTTTTGTATGGGAAAAGTCATGCCCGGTGAACTTTTGTATTGGGAAAGTCATGCCCGGTGATCTTTTGTACTGGGAAAGTCATGCCCGGTGATCTTTTGTACTGGGAAAGTCATGCCCGGTGATCTTTTGTACTGGGAAAGTCATGCCCGGTGAACTTTTGTATTGCGAAAGTCATGCCCGGTGAACTTTTGTATGGGAAAAGTCATGCCCGGTGAACTTTTGTATTGGGAAAGTAATGCCCGGTGAACTTTTGTATTGGGAAAGTCATGCCCGGTCAACTTTTGTATTGGGAAAGTCATGCCCGGTGATCTTTTGTACTGGGAAAGTCATGCCCGGTGAACTTTTGTATTGGGAAAGTCATGCCCGGTGAACTTTTCTATGGGAAAAGTCATGCCCGGTGAACTTTTGTATTGGGAAAGTCATGCCCGGTGAACTTTTGTATTGGGAAAGTCATGCCCGGTCAACTTTTGTATTGGGAAAGTCATGCCCGGTGAACTTTTGTATTGGGAAAGTCATGCCCGGTGAACTTTTGTATTGGGAAAGTCATGCCCGGTGAACTTTTGTATTGGAAAAGTCATGCCCGGTGAACTTTTGTATTGGGAAAGTCATGCCCGGTGAACTTTTGTATTGGGAAAGTCATGCCCGGTGAACTTTTGTATTGGGAAAGTCATGCCCGGTGAACTTTTGTACTGGGAAAGTCATGCCCGGTGAACTTTTGTATTGGGAAAGTCATGCCCGGTGATCTTTTGTACTGGGAAAGTCATGCCCGGTGAACTTTTGTATGGGAAAAGTCATGCCCGGTGAACTTTTGTATTGGGAAAGTCATGCCCGGTGAACTTTTGTACTGGGAAAGTCATGCCCGGTGAACTTTTGTATTGGGAAATTCATGCCCGGTGATCTTGTGTACTGAGAAGTCATGCCCGGTGAACTTTTGTATTGGGAAAGTCATGCCCGGTGAACTTTTGTATGGGAAAAGTCATGCCCGGTGAACTTTTGTATTGGGAAAGTCATGACCGGTGAACTTTTGTATGGGAAAAGTCATGCCCGGTGAACTTTTGTATGGGAAAAGTCATGCCCGGTGAACTTTTGTATTGGGAAAGTCATGCCCGGTCAACTTTTGTATTGGGAAAGTCATGCCAGGTGATCTTTTGTACTGGGAAAGTCATGCCCGGTGAACTTTTGTATTGGGAAAGTCATGCCCGGTCAACTTTTGTATTGGGAAAGTCATGCCCGGTCAACTTTTGTATTGGGAAAGTCATGCCCGGTGATCTTTTGTACTGGGAAAGTCATGCCCGGTGAACTTTTGTATGGGAAAAGTCATGCCCGGTGATCTTTTGTACTGGGAAAGTCATGCCCGGTCAACTTTTGTATGGGAAAAGTCATGCCCGTTGAACTTTTGTATTGGGAAAGTCATGCCCGGTCAACTTTTGTATTAGGAAAGTCATGCCCGGTGAACTTTTGTACTGGGAAAGTCATGCCCGGTGAACTTTTGTATTGGGAAAGTCATGCCCGGTCAACTTTTGTATTGGGAAAGTCATGCCCGGTGATCTTTTGTACTGGGAAAGTCATGCCCGGTGAACTTTTGTATTGGGAAAGTCATGCCCGGTGATCTTTTGTACTGGGAAAGTCATGCCCGGTGAACTTTTGTATTGGGAAAGTCATGCTCGGTGAACTTTTGTATTGGGAAAGTCATGCCCGGTGAACTTTTGTATTGGGAAAGTCATGCCCGGTGAACTTTTGTATTGGAAAAGTCATGCCCGTCAACTTTTGTATTGGGAAAGTCATGCCCGGTGATCTTTTGTACTGGGAAAGTCATGCCCGGTCAACTTTTGTATTGGGAAAGTCATGCCCGGTGAAATTTTGTATGGGAAAAGTCATGCCCGGTGAACTTTTGTATTGGGAAAGTCATGCCCGGTGAACTTTTGTATTGGGAAAGTCATGCCCGGTGAACTTTTTATTGGGAAAGTCATGCCCGGTGAACTTTTGTATTGGGAAAGTCATGCCCGGTGAACTTTTGTATTGGGAAAGTCATGCCCGGTGATCTTTTGTACTGGGAAAGTCATGCCCGGTGAACTTTTGTATGGGAAAAGTCATGCCCGGTGAACTTTTGTATTGGGAAAGTCATGCCCGGTCAACTTTTGTATTGGGAAAGTCATGCCCGGTGATCTTTTGTACTGGGAAAGTCATGCCCGGTGAACTTTTGTATTGGGAAAGTCATGCCCGGTGAACTTTTGTATTGGGAAAGTCATGCCCGGTGAACTTTTGTATTGGGAAAGTCATGCCCGGTCAACTTTTGTATTGGGAAAGTCATGCCCGGTCAACTTTTGTATTGGGAAAGTCATGCCCGGTGATCTTTTGTACTGGGAAAGTCATGCCCGGTGAACTTTTGTATGGGAAAAGTCATGCCCGGTGATCTTTTGTACTGGGAAAGTCATGCCCGGTCAACTTTTGTATGGGAAAAGTCATGCCCGGTGAACTTTTGTATTGGGAAAGTCATGCCCGGTCAACTTTTGTATTAGGAAAGTCATGCCCGGTGAACTTTTGTACTGGGAAAGTCATGCCCGGTGAACTTTTGTATTGGGAAAGTCATGCCCGGTCAACTTTTGTATTGGGAAAGTCATGCCCGGTGATCTTTTGTACTGGGAAAGTCATGCCCGGTGAACTTTTGTATTGGTAAAGTCATGCCCGGTGAACTTTTGTATTGGGAAAGTCATGCCCGGTGAACTTTTGTATTGGGAAAGTCATGCCCGGTGATCTTTTGTACTGGGAAAGTCATGCCCGGTGAACTTTTGTATTGGGAAAGTCATGCTCGGTGAACTTTTGTATTGGGAAAGTCATGCCCGGTGAACTTTTGTATTGGGAAAGTCATGCCCGGTGATCTTTTGTACTGGGAAAGTCATGCCCGGTGAACTTTTGTATTGGGAAAGTCATGCCCGGTGAAATTTTGTACTGGGAAAGTCATGCCCGGTGAACTTTTGTATTGGGAAAGTCATGCTCGGTGAACTTTTGTATTGGGAAAGTCATGCCCGGTGAACTTTTGTATTGGGAAAGTCATGCCCGGTGAACTTTTGTATTGGAAAAGTCATGCCCGTCAACTTTTGTATTGGGAAAGTCATGCCCGGTGATCTTTTGTACTGGGAAAGTCATGCCCGGTCAACTTTTGTATTGGGAAAGTCATGCCCGGTGAAATTTTGTATGGGAAAAGTCATGCCCGGTGAACTTTTGTATTGGGAAAGTCATGCCCGGTGAACTTTTGTATTGGGAAAGTCATGCCCGGTGAACTTTTTATTGGGAAAGTCATGCCCGGTGAACTTTTGTATTGGGAAAGTCATGCCCGGTGAACTTTTGTATTGGGAAAGTCATGCCCGGTGATCTTTTGTACTGGGAAAGTCATGCCCGGTGAACTTTTGTATGGGAAAAGTCATGCCCGGTGAACTTTTGTATTGGGAAAGTCATGCCCGGTCAACTTTTGTATTGGGAAAGTCATGCCCGGTGATCTTTTGTACTGGGAAAGTCATGCCCGGTGAACTTTTGTATTGGGAAAGTCATGCCCGGTGAACTTTTGTATTGGGAAAGTCATGCCCGGTGAACTTTTGTATTGGGAAAGTCATGCCCGGTCAACTTTTGTATTGGGAAAGTCATGCCCGGTCAACTTTTGTATTGGGAAAGTCATGCCCGGTGATCTTTTGTACTGGGAAAGTCATGCCCGGTGAACTTTTGTATGGGAAAAGTCATGCCCGGTGATCTTTTGTACTGGGAAAGTCATGCCCGGTCAACTTTTGTATGGGAAAAGTCATGCCCGGTCAACTTTTGTATTGGGAAAGTCATGCCCGGTCAACTTTTGTATTGGGAAAGTCATGCCCGGTGATCTTTTGTACTGGGAAAGTCATGCCCGGTGAACTTTTGTATTGGGAAAGTCATGCCCGGTCAACTTTTGTATTGGGAAAGTCATGCCCGGTGAAATTTTGTATGGGAAAAGTCATGCCCGGTGAACTTTTGTATTGGGAAAGTCATGCCCGGTGAACTTTTGTATTGGGAAAGTCATGCCCGGTGAACTTTTTATTGGGAAAGTCATGCCCGGTGAACTTTTGTATTGGGAAAGTCATGCCCGGTGAACTTTTGTATTGGGAAAGTCATGCCCGGTGATCTTTTGTACTGGGAAAGTCATGCCCGGTGAACTTTTGTATGGGAAAAGTCATGCCCGGTGAACTTTTGTATTGGGAAAGTCATGCCCGGTCAACTTTTGTATTGGGAAAGTCATGCCCGGTGATCTTTTGTACTGGGAAAGTCATGCCCGGTGAACTTTTGTATTGGGAAAGTCATGCCCGGTGAACTTTTGTATTGGGAAAGTCATGCCCGGTCAACTTTTGTATTGGGAAAGTCATGCCCGGTGATCTTTTGTACTGGGAAAGTCATGCCCGGTGAACTTTTGTATGGAAAAAGTCATGCCCGGTGATCTTTTGTACTGGGAAAGTCATGCCCGGTGAACTTTTGTATTGGGAAAGTCATGCCCGGTGATCTTTTGTACTGGGAAAGTCATGCCCGGTGAACTTTTGTATGGGAAAAGTCATGCCCGGTGAACTTTTGTTTTGGGAAAGTCATGCCCGGTGAACTTTTGTATTGGGAAAATCATGCCCGGTGAACTTTTGTACTGGGAAAGTCATGCCCGGTGAACTTTTGTATTGGGAAAGTCATGCCCGGTGAACTTTTGTATTGGGAAAGTCATGCCCGGTCAACTTTTGTATTGGGAAAGTCATGCCCGGTGATCTTTTGTACTGGGAAAGTCATGCCCGGTGAACTTTTGTATTGGGAAAGTCATGCCCGGTGAACTTTTGTATTGGGAAAGTCATGCCCGGTGAACATTTGTACTGGGAAAGTCATGCCCGGTCAACTCTTGTATTGGGAAAGTCATGCCCGGTGATCTTTTGTACTGGGAAAGTCATGCCCGGTGAACTTTTGTATTGGGAAAGTCATGCCCGGTGAACTTTTGTATTGGGAAAGTCATGCCCGGTGAACTTTTGTATTGGGAAAGTCATGCCCGGTGAACTTTTGTGTTGGGAAAGTCATGCCCGGTGAACTTTTGTATTGGGAAAGTCATGCCCGGTGAACTTTTGTATTGGGAAAGTCATGCCCGGTGAACTTTTGTATTGGGAAAGTCATGCCCGGTGAATTTTTGTACTGGGGAAGTCACGCCCGGTGAACTTATGTATTGGGAAAGTCATGCCCGGTGAACTTTTGTACTGGGAAAGTCATGCCCGGTGAACTTTTGTATTGGGAAAGTCATGCCCGGTGAACTTTTGTATTGGGAAAGTCATGCCCGGTGAACTTTTGTATTGGGAAAGTCATGCCCGGTGAACTTTTGTACTGGGAAAGTCATGCCCGGTCAACTTTTGTATTGGGAAAGTCATGCCCGGTGATCTTTTGTATTGGGAAAGTCATGCCCGGTGAACTTTTGTATTGGGAAAGTCATGCCCGGTGAACTTTTGTATTGGGAAAGTCATGCCCGGTGAACTTTTGTATTGGGAAAGTCATGCCCGGTGAACTTTTGTATTGGGAAAGTCATGCCCGGTGAACTTTTGTATTGGGAAAGTCATGCCCGGTGAACTTTTGTATTGGGAAAGTCATGCCCGGTCAACTTTTGTATTGGGAAAGTCATGCCCGGTGATCTTTTGTACTGGGAAAGTCATGCCCGGTGAACTTTTGTATTGGGAAAGTCATGCCCGGTGAACTTTTGTATTGGGAAAGTCATGCCCGGTCAACTTTTGTATTGGGAAAGTCATGCCCGGTCAACTTTTGTATTGGGAAAGTCATGCCCGGTGAACTTTTGTACTGGGAAAGTCATGCCCGGTGATCTTTTGTATTGGGAAAGTCATGCCCGGTGATCTTTTGTACTGGGAAAGTCATGCCCGGTGAACTTTTGTACTGGGAAAGTCATGCCCGGTGAACTTTTGTATTGGGAAAGTCATGCCCGGTGATCTTTTGTACTGGGAAAGTCATTCCCGGTGAACTTTTGTATGGGAAAGGTCATGCCCGGTGAACTTTTGTATGGGAAAAGTCATGCCCGGTGAACTTTTGTACTGGGAAAGTCATGCCCGGTGAACTTTTGTATTGGGAAAGTCATGCCCGGTGAACTTTTGTATTGGGAAAGTCATGCCCTGTGAACTTTTGTATTGGGAAAGTCATGCCCGGTCAACTTTTGTATTGGGAAAGTCATGCCCGGTCAACTTTTGTATGGGAAAAGTCATGCCCGGTGAACTTTTGTATTGGGAAAGTCATGCCCGGTGAACTTTTGTATTGGGAAAGTCATGCCCGGTGAACTTTTGTATTGGGAAAGTCATGCCCGGTGAACTTTTGTATTGGGAAAGTCATGCCCGGTCAACTTTTGTATTGGGAAAGTCATGCCCGGTGAACTTTTGTATTGGGAAAGTCATGCCCGGTGAACTTTTGTATTGGGAAGGTCATGCCCGGTGAACTTTTGTATTGGGAAAGTCATGCCCGGTGATCTTTTGTACTGGGAAAGTCATGCCCGGTGAACTTTTGTATTGGGAAAGTCATGCCCGGTGATCTTTTGTACTGGGAAAGTCATGCCCGGTGAACTTTTGTATTGGGAAAGTCATGCCCGGTGAACTTTTGTATTGGAAAAGTCATGCCCAGTGAACATTTGTACTGGGAAAGTCATGCCCGGTCAACTTTTGTATTGGGAAAGTCATGCCCGGTGATCTTTTGTACTGGGAAAGTCATGCCCGGTGAACTTTTGTATTGGGAAAGTCATGCCCGGTGAACTTTTGTATTGGGAAAGTCATGCCCGGTGAACATTTGTACTGGGAAAGTCATGCCCGGTCAACTTTTGTATTGGGAAAGTCATGCCCGGTGAACTTTTGTATTGGGAAAGTCATGCCCGGTGAACTTTTGTATTGGGAAAGTCATGCCCGGTCAACTTTTGTACTGGGAAAGTCATGCCCGGTGAACTTTTGTATGGGAAAAGTCATGCCCGGTGAACTTTTGTATTGGGAAAGTCATGCCCGGTGAACTTTTGTACTGGGAAAATCATGCCCGGTGAACTTTTGTACTGGGAAAGTCATGCCCGGTGAACTTTTGTATTGGGAAAGTCATGCCCGGTGAACTTTTGTACTGGGAAAGTCATGCCCGGTGAACTTTTGTATTGGGAAAGTCATGCCCGGTGAACTTTTGTATTGGGAAAATCATGCCCGGTGATCTTTTGTACTGGGAAAGTCATGCCCGGTCAACTTTTGTATTGGGAAAGTCATGCCCGGTGATCTTTTGTATTGGGAAAGTCATGCCCGGTGATCTTTTGTACTGGGAAAGTCATGCCCGGTCAACTTTTGTATTGGGAAAGTCGTGCCCGGTGATCTTTTGTATTGGGAAAGACATGCCCGGTGAACTTTTGTATTGGGAAAGTCATGCCCGGTGAACTTTTGTATTGGGAAAGTCATGCCCGGTGAACTTTTGTATTGGGAAAGTCATGCCCGGTGAACTTTTGTATTGGGAAAGTCATGCCCGGTGAACTTTTGTACTGGGAAAGTCATGCCCGGTGAACTTTTGTATGGGAAAAGTCATGCCCGGTCAACTTTTGTATTGGGAAAGTCATGCCCGGTCAACTTTTGTATGGGAAAAGTCATGCCCGGTGAACTTTTGTATTGGGAAAGTCATGCCCGGTCAACTTTTGTATGGGAAAAGTCATGCCCAATGAACTTTTGTATTGGGAAAGTCATGCCCGGTCAACTTTTGTATTGGGAAAGTCATGCCCGGTGAACTTTTGTATTGGGAAAGTCATGCCCGGTGAACTTTTGTATTGGGAAAGTCATGCCCGGTGAACTTTTGTATTGGGAAAGTCATGCCCGGTGATCTTTTGTACTGGGAAAGTCATGCCCGGTGAACTTTTGTATTGGGAAAGTCATGCTCGGTCAACTTTTGTATTGGGAAAGTCATGCCCGGTCAACTTTTGTATTGGGAAAGTCATGCCCGGTGATCTTTTGTACTGGGAAAGTCATGCCCGGTGAACTTTTGTATTGCGAAAGTCATGCCCGGTGATCTTTTGTACTGGGAAAGTCATGCCCGGTCAACTTTTGTATTAGGAAAGTCATGCCCGGTGAACTTTTGTACTGGGAAAGTCATGCCCGGTGAACTTTTGTATTGGGAAAGTCATGCCCGGTCAACTTTTGTATTGGGAAAGTCATGCCCGGTGATCTTTTGTACTGGGAAAGTCATGCCCGGTGAACTTTTGTATTGGGAAAGTCATGCCCGGTGAACTTTTGTATGGGAAAAGTCATGCCCGGTGAACTTTTGTATGGGAAAAGTCATGCCCGGTGAACTTTTGTATTGGGAAAGTCATGCCCGGTGATCTTTTGTACTGGGAAAGTCATGCCCGGTGAACTTTTGTATTGGGAAAGTCATGCCCGGTCAACTTTTGTATGGGAAAAGTCATGCCCGGTGAATATTTGTACTGGGAAAGTCATGCCCGGTGAACTTTTGTATGGGAAAAGTCATGCCCGGTGATCTTTTGTACTGGGAAAGTAATGCCCGGTCAACTTTTGTATTGGGAAAGTCATGCCCGGTGAACTTTTGTATGGGAAAAGTCATGCCCGGTCAACTTTTGTATTGGGAAAGTCATGCCCGGTCAACTTTTGTATGGGAAAAGTCATGCCCGGTGAACTTTTGTATTGGGAAAGTCATGCCCAGTGAACTTTTGTATTGGGAAAGTCATGCCCGGTGAACTTTTGTATTGGGAAAGTCATGCCCGGTGAACTTTTGTATTGGGAAAGTCATGCCCGGTGATCTTTTGTACTGGGAAAGTCATGCCCGGTGAACTTTTGTATTGGGAAAGTCATGCCCGGTGATCTTTTGTACTGGGAAAGTCATGCCCGGTCAACTTTTGTATTGGGAAAGTCATGCCCGGTCAACTTTTGTATTGGGAAAGACATGCCCGGTGAACTTTTGTATTGGGAAAGTCATGCCCGGTCAACTTTTGTATTAGGAAAGTCATGCCCGGTGAACTTTTGTATTGGGAAAGTCATGCCCGGTCACCTTTTGTATTGGGAAAGTCATGCCCGGTGAACTTTTGTATTGGGAAAGTCATGCCCGGTCAACTTTTGTATTGGGAAAGTCATGCCCGGTCAACTTTTGTATTGGGAAAGTCATGCCCGGTGAACTTTTGTATTGGGAAAGTCATGCCCGGTGAACTTTTGTATTGGGAAAGTCATGCCCGGTGAACTTTTGTATTGGGAAAGTCATGCCCGGTGAACTTTTGTATTGGGAAAGTCATGCCCGGTGAACTTTTGTATTGGGAAAGTCATGCCCGGTGAACTTTTGTATTGGGAAAGTCATGCCCGGTGAACTTTTGTATTGGGAAAGTCATGCCCGGTCAACTTTTGTATGGGAAAAGTCATGCCCGGTGAACTTTTGTATTGGGAAAATCATGCCCGGTCAACTTTTGTATTAGGAAAGTCATGCCCGGTGAACTTTTGTATTGGGAAAGTCATGCCCGGTCAACTTTTGTATTGGGAAAGTCATGCCCGGTGAACTTTTGTATTGGGAAAGTCATGCCCGGTGAACTTTTGTATTGGGAAAGTCATGCCCGGTGAATTTTTTTATTGGGAAAGTCATGCCCGGTGAACTTTTGTATTGGGAAAGTCATGCCCGGTGAACTTTTGTATTGGGAAAGTCATGCCCGGTGAACTTTTGTATTGGGAAAGTCATGCCCGGTGAACTTTTGTATTGGGAAAGTCATGCCCGGTGAACTTTTGTATTGGGAAAGTCATGCCCGGTCAACTTTTGTATGGGAAAAGTCATGCCCGGTGAACTTTTGTATTGGGAAAGTCATGCCCGGTCAACTTTTGTATTGGGAAAGTCATGCACGGTCAACTTTTGTATTGGGAAAGTCATGCCCGGTGATCTTTTGTACTGGGAAAGTCATGCCCGGTGAACTTTTGTATTGGGAAAGTCATGCCCGGTCAACTTTTGTATTGGGAAAGTCATGCCCGGTCAACTTTTGTATTGGGAAAGTCATGCCCGGTGAACTTTTGTATTGGGAAAGTCATGCCCGGTGAACTTTTGTATTGGGAAAGTCATGCCCGGTGATCTTTTGTACTGGGAAAGTCATGCCCGGTGAACTTTTGTATTGGGAAAGTCATGCCCGGTCAACTTTTGTATTGGGAAAGTCATGCCCGGTGATCTTTTGTACTGGGAAAGTCATGCCCGGTGAACTTTTGTATGGGAAAAGTCATGCCCGGTGAACTTTTGTATTGGGAAAGTCATGCCCGGTGAACTTTTGTATTGGGAAAGTCATGCCCGGTGATCTTTTGTACTGGGAAAGTCATGCCCGGTGAACTTTTGTATTGGGAAAGTCATGCCCGGTCAACTTTTGTATTGGGAAAGTCATGCCCGGTGATCTTTTGTACTGGGAAAGTCATGCCCGGTGAACTTTTGTATTGGGAAAGTCATGCCCGGTGAACTTTTGTATGGGAAAAGTCATGCCCGGTGAACTTTTGTATTGGGAAAGTCATGCCCGGTGAACTTTTGTATTGGGAAAGTCATGCCCGGTCAACTTTTGTATTGGGAAAGTCATGCCCGGTGAACTTTTGTATTGGGAAAGTCATGCCCGGTGAACTTTTGTATTGGGAAAGTCATGCCCGGTGAACTTTTGTATTGGGAAAGTCATGCCCGGTGAACTTTTGTATTGGGAAAGTCATGCCCGGTCAACTTTTGTATGGGAAAAGTCATGCCCGGTGAACTTTTGTATTGGGAAAGTCATGCCCGGTGAACTTTTGTATTGGGAAAGTCATGCCCGGTGAACTTTTGTATTGGGAAAGTCATGCCCGGTGAACTTTTGTGTTGGGAAAGTCATGCCCGGTGAACTTTTGTATTGGGAAAGTCATGCCCGGTGAACTTTTGTATTGGGAAAGTCATGCCCGGTCAACTTTTGTACTGGGAAAGTCATGCCCGGTGAACTTTTGTACTGGGAAAGTCATGCACGGTGATCTTTTGTATTGGGAAAGTCATGCCCGGTGAACTTTTGTATTGGGAAAGTCATGCCCGTTGAACTTTTGTACTGGGAAAGTCATGCCCGGTGAACTTTTGTATTGGGAAAGTCATGCCCGGTGAACTTTTGTATTGGGAAAGTCATGCCCGGTCAACTTTTGTATTGGGAAAGTCATGCCCGGTGATCTTTTGTACTGGGAAAGTCATGCCCGGTGAACTTTTGTATTGGGAAAGTCATGCCCGGTGAACTTTTGTATTGGGAAAGTCATGCCCGGTCAACTTTTGTATTGGGAAAGTCATGCCCGGTGATCTTTTGTACTGGGAAAGTCATGCCCGGTGAACTTTTGTATTGGGAAAGTCATGCCCGGTGAACTTTTGTATTGGGAAAGTCATGCCCGGTGAACATTTGTACTGGGAAAGTCATGCCCGGTCAACTTTTGTATTGGGAAAGTCATGCCCGGTGATCTTTTGTACTGGGAAAGTCATGCCCGGTGAACTTTTGTATTGGGAAAGTCATGCCCGGCGAACTTTTGTATTGGGAAAGTCATGCCCGGTGAACTTTTGTATTGGGAAAGTCATGCCCGGTGAACTTTTGTATTGGGAAAGTCATGCCCGGTGAACTTTTGTATTGGGAAAGTCATGGCCGGTGAACTTTTGTATTGGGAAAGTCATGCCCGGTGAACTTTTGTATTGGGAAAGTCATGCCCGGTGAACTTTTGTATTGGGAAAGTCATGCCCGGTGAACTTTTGTATTGGGAAAGTCATGCCCGGTGATCTTTTGTACTGGGAAAGTCATGCCCGGTGAACTTTTGTATGGGAAAAGTCATGCCCGGTGAACTTTTGTATTGGGAAAGTCATGCCCGGTGAACTTTTGTATTGGGAAAGTCATGCCCGGTGAACTTTTGTACTGGGAAAGTCATGCCCGGTGAACTTTTGTATTGGGAAAGTCATGCCCGGTGAACTTTTGTATTGGGAAAGTCATGCCCGGTCAACTTTTGTATTGGGAAAGTCATGCCCGGTGATCTTTTGTACTGGGAAAGTCATGCCCGGTGAACTTTTGTATTGGGAAAGTCATGCCCGGTGAACTTTTGTATTGGGAAAGTCATGCCCGGTCAACTTTTGTATGGGAAAAGTCATGCCCGGTGAACTTTTGTATTGGGAAAATCATGCCCGGTGAACTTTTGTATTGGGAAAGTCATGCCCGGTGAACTTTTGTATTGGGAAAGTCATGCCCGGTCAACTTTTGTATGCGAAAAGTCATGCCCGGTGAACTTTTGTATGGGAAAAGTCATGCCCGGTGAACTTTTGTATTGGGAAAGTCATGCCCGGTGATCTTTTGTACTGGGAAAGTCATGCCCGGTGAACTTTTGTATTGGGAAAGTCATGCCCGGTGAACTTTTGTATGGGAAAAGTCATGCCCGGTGAACTTTTGTATGGGAATGTCATGCCCGGTGAACTTTTGTATTGGGAAAGTCATGCCCGGTGAACTTTTGTACTGGGAAAGTCATGCCCGGTGAACTTTTGTATTGGGAAAGTCATGCCGTGTGAACTTTTGTATGGGAAAAGTCATGCCCGGTGAACTTTTGTATTGGGAAAGTCATGCCCGGTCAACTTTTGTATTGGGAAAGTCATGCCCGGTGATCTTTTGTACTGGGAAAGTCATGCCCGGTGAACTTTTGTATTGGGAAAGTCATGCCCGGTGATCTTTGGTACTGGGAAAGTCATGCCCGGTCAACTTTGTATTGGGAAAGTCATGCCCGGTGAACTTTTGTATTGGGAAAGTCATGCCCGGTGAACTATTGTATTGGGAAAGTCATGCCCGGTGAACTTTTGTATTGGGAAAGTCATGCCCGGTGAACTTTTGTATTGGGAAAGTCATGCCCGGTCAACTTTTGTATTGGGAAAGTCATGCCCGGGGAACTTTTGTATTGGGAAAGTCATGCCCGGGGAACTTTTGTACTGGGAAAGTCATGCCCGGTGAACTTTTGTATTGGGAAAGTCATGCCCGGTGAACTTTTGTATTGGGAAAGTCATGCCCGGTCAACTTTTGTATTGGGAAAGTCATGCCCGGTCAACTTTTGTATTGGGAAAGTCATGCCCGGTGAACTTTTGTACTGGGAAAGTCATGCCCGGTGAACTTTTGTATTGGGAAAGTCATGCCCGGTGAACTTTTGTATTGGGAAAGTCATGCCCGGTCAACGTTTGAATTGGGAAAGTCATGCCCGGTGATCTTTTGTACTGGGAAAGTCATGCCCGGTGAACTTTTGTATTGGGAAAGTCATGCCCGGTGAACTTTTGTATTGGGAAAGTCATGCCCGGTGATCTTTTGTACTGGGAAAGTCATGCCCGGTGAACTTTTGTATGGGAAAAGTCATGCCCGGTGAACTTTTGTATGGGAAAAGTCATGCCCGGTGAACTTTTGTATTGGGAAAGTCATGCCCGGTTAACTTTTGTATGGGAAAAGTCATGCCCGGTGATCTTTTGTACTGGGAAAGTCATGCCCGGTGATCTTTTGTACTGGGAAAGTCATGCCCGGTCAACTTTTGTATTGGGAAAATCATGCCCGGTGATCTTTTGTATTGGGAAAGTCATGCCCGGTGAACTTTTGTATGGGAAAAGTCATGCCCGGTGATCTTTTGTACTGGGAAAGTCATGCCCGGTCAACTTTTGTATGGGAAAAATCATGCCCGGTGAACTTTTGTATTGGGAAAGTCATGCCCGGTCAACTTTTGTATTAGGAAAGTCATGCCCGGTGAACTTTTGTACTGGGAAAGTCATGCCCGGTGAACTTTTGTACTGGGAAAGTCATGCCCGGTCAACTTTTGTATTGGGAAAGTCATGCCCGGTGATCTTTTGTACTGGGAAAGTCATGCCCGGTGAACTTTTGTACTGGGAAAGTCATGACCGGTGAACTTTTGTATTGGGAAAGTCATGCCCGGTGAACTTTTGTATTGGGAAAGTCATGCCCGGTAAACTTTTGTATTGGGAAAGTCATGCCCGGTGAACTTTTGTATTGGGAAAGTCATGCCCGGTCAACTTTTTTATGGGAAAAGTCATGCCCGGTGAACTTTTGTATGGGAAAAGTCATGCCCGGTGAACTTTTGTATGGGAAAAGTCATGCCCGGTGAACTTTTGTATTGGGAAAGTCATGCCTGGTGAACTTTTGTACTGGGAAAGTCATGCCCGGTGAACTTTTGTATTGGGAAAGTCATGCCCGGTGAACTTTTGTATTGGGAAAGTCATGCCCGGTCAACTTTTGTGTTGGGAAAGTCATGCCCGGTCAACTTTTGTATTGGGAAAGTCATGCCCGGTGAACTTTTGTATTGGGAAAGTCATGCCCGGTGATCTTTTGTATTGGGAAAGTCATGCCCGGTCAACTTTTGTATGGGAAAAGTCATGCCCGGTGAACTTTTGTATTGGGAAAGTCATGCCCGGTCAACTTTTGTATTAGGAAAGTCATGCCCGGTGAACTTTTGTATGGGAAAAGTCATCTCCGGTGAACTTTTGTATTAGGAAAGTCATGCCCGGTGAACTTTTGTATTGGGAAAGTCATGCCCGGTGAACTTTTGTACTGGGAAAGTCATGCCCGGTCAACTTTTGTATTGGGAAAGTCATGCCCGGTTTTTTTTGTACTGGGAAAGTCATGCCCGGTGAACTTTTGTATTGGGAAAGTCATGCCCGGTGAACTTTTGTATGGGAAAAGTCATGCCCGGTGAACTTTTGTATTGGGAAAGTCATGCCCGGTCAACTTTTGTATTGGGAAAGTCATGCCCGGTCAACTTTTGTATTGGGAAAGTAATGCCCGGTGATCTTTTGTACTGGGAAAGTCATGCCCGGTGAACTTTTGTATTGGGAAAGTCATGCCCGGTCAACTTTTGTATTGGGAAAGTCATGCCCGGTCAACTTTTGTATTGGAAAAGTCATGCCCGGTGATCTTTTGTATGGGAAAAGTCATGCCCGGTGATCTTGTGTACTGGGAAAGTCATGCCCGGTGAACTTTTGTATTGGGAAAGTCATGCCCGGTGAACTTTTGTATGGGAAAAGTCATGCCCGGTGATCTTTTGTACTGGGAAAGTCATGCCCGGTGAACTTTTGTATTGGGAAAGTCATGCCCGGTGAACTTTTGTATTGGGAAAGTCATGCCCGGAGAACTTTTGTATTGGGAAAGTCATGCCCGGTGAACTTTTGTATTGGGAAAGTCATGCCCGGTGAACTTTTGTACTGGGAAAGTCATGCCCGGTGAACTTTTGTATTGGGAAAGTCATGCCCGGTGAACTTTTGTATTGGGAAAGTCATGCCCGGTCAACTTTTGTATGGGAAAAGTCATGCCCGGTGAACTTTTGTATTGGGAAAGTCATGCCCGGTCAACTTTTGTATTAGGAAAGTCATGCCCGGTGAACTTTTGTATGGGAAAAGTCATGCCCGGTGATCTTTTGTACTGGGAAAGTCATGCCCGGTGAACTTTTGTATTGGGAAAGTCATGCCCGGTGAACTTTTGTATTGGGAAAGTCATGCCCGGTGAACTTTTGTATGGGAAAAGTCATGCCCGGTGAACTTTTGTATTGGGAAAGTCATGCCCGGTGAACTTTTGTATTGGGAAAGTCATGCCCGGTGAACTTTTGTACTGGGAAAGTCATGCCCGGTGAACTTTTGTATTGGGAAAGTCATGCCCGGTGAACTTTTGTATTGGGAAAGTCATGCCCGGTGAACTTTTGTACTGGGAAAGTCATGCCCGGTGAACTTTTGTATTGGGAAAGTCATGCCCGGTGAACTTTTGTACTGGGAAAGTCATGCCCGGCGAACTTTTGTATTGGGAAAGTCATGCCCGGTGAACTTTTGTATTGGGAAAGTCATGCCCGGTCAACTTTTGTATTGGGAAAGTCATGCCCGGTGAACTTTTGTATTGGGAAAGTCATGCCCGGTGATCTTTTGTACTGGGAAAGTCATGCCCGGTGAACTTTTGTGTGGGAAAAGTCATGCCCGGTGAACTTTTGTATTGGGAAAGTCATGCCCGGTGAACTTTTGTACTGGGAAAGTCATGCCCGGTGAACTTTTGTATTGGGAAAGTCATGCCCGGTGAACTTTTGTATGGGAAAAGTCATGCCCGGTGAACTTTTGTATTGGGAAAGTCATGCCCGGTCAACTTTTGTATTGGGAAAGTCAAGCCCGGTGAACTTTTGTATGGGAAAAGTCATGCCCGGTGAACTTTTGTATTGGGAAAGTCATGCCCGGTGAACTTTTGTATTGGGAAAGTCATGCCCGGTCAACTTTTGTATTGGGAAAGTAATGCCCGGTGAACTTTTGTATTGGGAAAGTCATGCCCGGTGATCTTTTGTACTGGGAAAGTCATGCCCGGTGAACTTTTGTATTGGGAAAGTCATGCCCGGTGAACTTTTGTGTTGGGAAAGTCATGCCCGGTGAACTTTTGTATTGGGAAAGTCATGCCCGGTGAACTTTTGTATTGGGAAAGTCATGCCCGGTGAACTTTTGTATTGGGAAAGTCATGCCCGGTGAACTTTTGTATTGGGAAAGTCATGCCCGGTGATCTTTTGTACTGGGAAAGTCATGCCCGGTGACCTTTTGTACTGGGAAAGTCATGCCCGGTGAACTTTTGTACTGGGAAAGTCATGCCCGGTGAACTTTTGTATGGGAAAAGTCATGCCCGGTGAACTTTTGTATTGGGAAAGTCATGCCCGGTGAACTTTTGTACTGGGAAAGTCATGCCCGGTGAACTTTTGTATTGGGAAAGTCATGCCCGGTGAACTTTTGTATGGGAAAAGTCATGCCCGGTGAACTTTTGTGTTGGGTAAGTCATGCCCGGTGAACTTTTGTATTGGGAAAGTCATGCCCGGTGATCTTTTGTACTGGGAAAGTCATGCCCGGTGAACTTTTGTATTGGGAAAGTCATGCCCGGTGATTTTTTGTATTGGGAAAGTCATGCCCGGTGAACTTTTGTATTGGGAAAGTCATGCCCGGTGAACTTTTGTATTGGGAAAGCCATACCCGGTGAACTTTTGTATTGGGAAAGTCATGCCCGGTGAACTTTTGTATTGGGAAAGTCATGCCCGGTGAACTTTTGTATTGGGAAAGTCATGCCCGGTGATCTTTTGTACTGGGAAAGTCATGCCCGGTGAACTTTTGTATGGGAAAAGTCATCTCCGGTGAACTTTTGTATTAGGAAAGTCATGCCCGGTCAACTTTTGTATTGTGAAAGTCATGCCCGGTGAACTTTTGTATTGGGAAAGTCATGCCCGGTGAACTTTTGTATTGGGAAAGTCATGCCCGGTGAACTTTTGTATTGGGAAAGTCATGCCCGGTGAACTTTTGTACTGGGAAAGTCATGCCCGGTGAACTTTTGTACTGGGAAAGTCATGCCCGGTGAACTTTTGTATTGGGAAAGTCATGCCCGGTGAACTTTTGTATTGGGAAAGTCATGCCCGGTGAACTTTTGTATTGGGAAAGTCATGCCCGGTGAACTTTTGTATTGGGAAAGTCATGCCCGGTGAACTTTTGTATTGGGAAAGTCATGCCCGGTGATCTTTTGTATTGGGAAAGTCATGCCCGGTCAACTTTTGTATTGGGAAAGTCATGCCCGGTGAACTTTTGTATTGGGAAAGTCATGCCCGGTGATCTTTTGTACTGGGAAAGTCATGCCCGGTGAACTTTTGTATTGGGAAAGTCATGCCCGGTGAACTTTTGTATTGGGAAAGTCATGCCCGGTGAACTTTTGTACTGGGAAAGTCATGCCCGGTGAACTTTTGTATTGGGAAAGTCATGCCCGGTGAACTTTTGTATTGGGAAAGTCATGCCCGGTGAACTTTTGTATTGGGAAAGTCATGCCCGGTCAACTTTTGTATTGGGAAAGTCATGCCCGGTGAACTTTTGTATGGGAAAAGTCATGCCCGGTGAACTTTTGTATTGGGAAAGTCATGCCCGGTGATCTTTTGTATTGGGAAAGTCATGCCCGGTGAACTTTTGTATTGGGAAAGTCATGCCCGGTGAACTTTTGTATGGGAAAAGTCATGCCCGGTGAACTTTTGTATTGGGAAAGTCATGCCCGGTGAACTTTTGTATTGGGAAAGTCATGCCCGGTGAACTTTTGTATTGGGAAAATCATGCCCGGTGAACTTTTGTATTGGGAAAGTCATGCCCGGTGAAATTTTGTATTGGGAAAGTCATGCCCGGTGAACTTTTGTATTGGGAAAGTCATGCCCGGTGATCTTTTGTACTGGGAAAGTCATGCCCGGTGAACTTTTGTATGGGAAAAGTCATGCCCGGTGAACTTTTGTATTGGGAAAGTCATGCCCGGTGAACTTTTGTATTGGGAAAGTCATGCCCGGTGAACTTTTGTACTGAGAAAGTCATGCCCGGTGAACTTTTGTATTGGGAAAGTCATGCCCGGTGAACTTTTGTATTGGGAAAGTCATGCCCGGTCAACTTTTGTATTGGGAAAGTCATGCCCGGTGATCTTTTGTACTGGGAAAGTCATGCCCGGTGAACTTTTGTATTGGGAAAGTCATGCCCGGTGAACTTTTGTATTGGGAAAGTCATGCCCGGTGAACTTTTGTACTGGGAAAGTCATGCCCGGTGAACTTTTGTACTGGGAAAGTCATGCCCGGTCAACTTTTGTACTGGGAAAGTCATGCCCGATGAACTTTTGTACTGGGAAAGTCATGCCCGGTCAACTTTTGTATTGGGAAAGTCATGCCCGGTGATCTTTTATACTGGGAAAGTCATGCCCGGTGAACTTTTGTATTGGGAAAGTCATGCCCGGTGAACTTTTGTATTGGGAAAGTCATGCCCGGTGAACTTTTGTATTGGGAAAGTCATGCCCGGTGAACTTTTGTATGGGAAAAGTCATGCCCGGTGATCTTTTGTACTGGGAAAGTCATGCCCGGTCAACTTTTGTATTGGGAAAGTCATGCCCGGTGAACCTTTGAATGGGAAAAGTCATGCCCGGTGATCTTTTGTACTGGGAAAGTCATGCCCGGTCAACTTTTGTATTGGGAAAGTCATGCCCGGTGAACTTTTGTACTGGGAAAGTCATGCCCGGTGAACTTTTGTATTGGGAAAGTCATGCCCGGTGAACTTTTGTATTGGGAAAGTCATGCCCGGTGAACTTTTGTATTGGGAAAGTCATGCCCGGTGAACTTTTGTATTGGGAAAGTCATGCCCGGTGAACTTTTGTATTGGGAAAGTCATGCCCGGTGAACTTTTGTATTGGGAAAGTCATGCCCGGTGATCTTTTGTACTGGGAAAGTCATGCCCGGTGAACTTTTGTATGGGAAAATTCATGCCCGGTGAACTTTTGTATTGGGAAAGTCATGCCCGGTGAACTTTTGTATTGGGAAAGTCATGCCCGGTGAACTTTTGTACTGGGAAAGTCATGCCCGGTGAACTTTTGTATTGGGAAAGTCATGCCCGGTGAACTTTTGTATTGGGAAAGTCATGCCCGGTGAACTTTTGTATTGGGAAAGTCATGCCCGGTGAACTTTTGTATTGGGAAAGTCATGCCCGGTGAACTTTTGTATTGGGAAAGTCATGCCCGGTGAACTTTTGTATTGGGAAAGTCATGCCCGGTTATCTTTTGTACTGGGAAAGTCATGCCCGGAGAACTTTTGTATGGGAAAAGTCATGCCCGGTGAACTTTTGTATTGGGGAAGTCATGCCCGGTGAACTTTTGTACTGGGAAAGTCATGCCCGGTCAACTTTTGTATTGGGAAAGTCATGCCCGGTGATCTTTTGTATGGGAAAAGTCATGCCCGGTGAACTTTTGTATTGGGAAAGTCATGCCCGGTCAACTTTTGTATTGGGAAAGTCATGCCCGGTGATCTTTTGTACTGGGAAAGTCATGCAAGGTGAACTTTTGTATTGGGAAAGTCATGCCCGGTCAACTTTTGTATTGGGAAAGTCATGCCCGGTGAACTTTTGTATTGGGAAAGTCATGCCCGGTGATCTTTTGTATTGGGAAAGTCATGCCCGGTGAACTTTTGTACTGGGAAAGTCATGCCCGGTGAACTTTTGTACTGGGAAAGTCATGCCCGGTGAACTTTTGTATTGGGAAAGTCATGCCCGGTGAACTTTTGTATTGGGAAAGTCATGCCCGGTGAACTTTTGTATTGGGAAAGTCATGCCTGGTGAACTTTTGTATTGGGAAAGTCATGCCCGGTCAACTTTTGTATTGGGAAAGTCATGCCCGGTGAACTTTTGTATTGGGAAAGTCATGCCCGGTGAACTTTTGTATTGGGAAAGTCATGCCCGGTGATCTTTTGTACTGGGAAAGTCATGCCCGGTGAACTTTTGTATTGGGAAAGTCATGCCCGGTCAACTTTTGTATTGGGAAAGTCATGCCCGGTGATCTTTTGTACTGGGAAAGTCATGCCCGGTGAACTTTTGTATGGGAAAAGTCATGCCCGGTGAACTTTTGTATTGGGAAAGTCATGCCCGGTGAACTTTTGCATTGGGAAAGTCATGCCCGGTGATCTTTTGTATTGGGAAAGTGATGCCCGGTGATCTTTTGTACTGGGAAAGTCATGCCCGGTGAACTTTTGTATTGGGAAAGTCATGCCCGGTGAACTTTTGTATTGGGAAAGTCATGCCCGGTCAACTTTTGTATTGGGAAAGTCATGCCCGGTGATCTTTTGTACTGGGAAAGTCATGCCCGGTGAACTTTTGTATGGGAAAAGTCATGCCCGGTGAACTTTTGTATTGGGAAAGTCATGCCCGGTGAACTTTTGTATTGGGAAAGTCATGCCCGGTGAACTTTTGTATGGGAAAAGTCATGTCCGGTGAACTTTTGTATTGGGAATGTCATGCCCGGTGAACTTTTGTACTGGGAAAGTCATGCCCGGTGAACTTTTGTATTGGGAAAGTCATGCCCGGTGATCTTTTGTACTGGGAAAGTCATGCCCGGTGAACTTTTGTATTGGGAAAGTCATGCCCGGTGAACTTTTGTATTGGGAAAGTCATGCCCGGTGAACTTTTGTATTGGGAAAGTCATGCCCGGTCAACTTTTGTATTGGGAAAGTCATGCCCGGTCAACTTTTGTATTGGGAAAGTCATGCCCGGTGATCTTTTGTACTGGGAAAGTCATGCCCGGTGAACTTTTGTATGGGAAAAGTCATGCCCGGTGATCTTTTGTACTGGGAAAGTCATGCCCGGTCAACTTTTGTATTAGGAAAGTCATGCCCGGTGAACTTTTGTACTGGGAAAGTCATGCCCGGTGAACTTTTGTATTGGGAAAGTCATGCCCGGTCAACTTTTGTATTGGGAAAGTCATGCCCGGTGATCTTTTGTACTGGGAAAGTCATGCCCGGTGAACTTTTGTATTGGGAAAGTCATGCCCGGTGAACTTTTGAATGGGAAAAGTCATACCCGGTGAACTTTTGTATGGGAAAAGTCATGCCCGGTGATCTTTTGTACTGGGAAAGTCATGCCCGGTCAACTTTTGTATTAGGAAAGTCATGCCCGGTGAACTTTTGTACTGGGAAAGTCATGCCCGGTGAACTTTTGTATTGGGAAAATCATGCCCGGTGAACTTTTGTATGGGAAAAGTTATGCCCGGTGATCTTTTGTACTGGGAAAATCATGCCCGGTCAACTTTTGTATGGGAAAAGTCATGCCCGGTGAACTTTTGTATTGAAAAAGTCATGCCCGGTCAACTTTTGTATTAGGAAAGTCATGCCCGGTGAACTTTTGTACTGGGAAAGTCATGCCCGGTGAACTTTTGTATTGGGAAAGTCATGCCCGGTGAACTTTTGTATTGGGAAAGTCATGCCCGGTGAACTTTTGTATTGGGAAAGTCATGCCCGGTGAACTTTTGTATTGGGAAAGTCATGCCCGGTGAACTTTTGTATTGGGAAAGTCATGCCCGGTGAACTTTTGTATTGGGAAAGTCATGCCCGGTCAACTTTTGTATTGGGAAAGTCATGCCCGGCGAACTTTTGTACTGGGAAAGTCATGCCCGGTGAACTTTTGTATTGGGAAAGTCATGCCCGGTGAACTTTTGTATGGGAAAAGTCATGCCCGGTGAACTTTTGTATGGGAAAAGTCATGCCCGGTGATCTTTTGTACTGGGAAAGTCATGCCCGGTCAACTTTTGTATTAGAAAAGTCATGCTCGGTGAACTTTTGTACTGGGAAAGTCATGCCCGGTGAACTTTTGTATTGGGAAAGTCATGCCCGGTGAACTTTTGTATGGGAAAAGTCATGCCCGGTGATCTTTTGTACTGGGAAAGTCATGCCCGGTCAACTTTTGTATGGGAAAAGTCATGCCCGGTGAACTTTTGTATTGGGAAAGTCATGCCCGGTCAACTTTTGTATTAGGAAAGTCATGCCCGGTGAACTTTTGTACTGGGAAAGTCATGCCCGGTGAACTTTTGTATTGGGAAAGTCATGCCCGGTGAACTTTTGTATTGGGAAAGTCATGCCCGGTGAACTTTTGTATTGGGAAAGTCATGCCCGGTGAACTTTTGTATTGGGAAAGTCATGCCCGGGGAACTTTTGTATTGGGAAAATCATGCCCGGTCAACTTTTGTATGGGAAAAGTCATGCCCGGTGAACTTTTGTATTGGGAAAGTCATGCCCGGTGAACTTTTGTATTGGGAAAGTCATGCTCGGTGAACTTTTGTATTGGGAAAGTCATGCCCGGTGAACTTTTGTATTGGGAAAGTCATGCCCGGTGATCTTTTGTATTGGGAAAGTCATACCCGGTGAACTTTTGTATTGGGAAAGTCATGCCCGGTCAACTTTTGTACTGGGAAAGTCATGCCCGGTGAACTTTTGTACTGGGAAAGTCATGCCCGGTGATCTTTTGTATTGGGAAAGTCATGCCCGGTGAACTTTTGTATTGGGAAAGTCATGCCCGTTGTACTTTTGTACTGGGAAAGTCATGCCCGGTGAACTTTTGTATTGGGAAAGTCATGCCCGGTCAACTTTTGTATTGGGAAAGTCATGCCCGGTCAACTTTTGTATTGGGAAAGTCATGCCCGGTGATCTTTTGTACTGGGAAAGTCATGCCCGGTGAACTTTTGTACTGTGAAAGTCATGCCCGGTCAACTTTTGTATTGGGAAAGTCATGCCCGGTGAACATTTGTACTGGGAAAGTCATGCCCGGTCAACTTTTGTATTGGGAAAGTCATGCCCGGTGATCTTTTGTACTGGGAAAGTCATGCCCGGTGAACTTTTGTATTGGGAAAGTCATGCCCGGTGAACTTTTGTATTGGGAAATTCATGCCCGGTGAACTTTTGTATTGGGAAAGTCATGCCCGGTGAACTTTTGTATTGGGAAAGTCATGCCCGGTGAACTTTTGTATTGGGAAAGTCATGGCCGGTGAACTTTTGTATTGGGAAAGTCATGCCCGGTGAACTTTTGTATTGGGAAAGTCATGCCCGGTGAACTTTTGTATTGGGAAAGTCATGCCCGGTGAACTTTTGTATTGGGAAAGTCATGCCCGGTGATCTTTTGTACTGGGAAAGTCATGCCCGGTGAACTTTTGTATGGGAAAAGTCATGCCCGGTGAACTTTTGTATTGGGAAAGTCATGCCCGGTGAACTTTTGTATTGGGAAAGTCATGCCCGGTGAACTTTTGTACTGGGAAAGTCATGCCCGGTGAACTTTTGTATTGGGAAAGTCATGCCCGGTGAACTTTTGTATTGGGAAAGTCATGCCCGGTCAACTTTTGTATTGGGAAAGTCATGCCCGGTGATCTTTTGTACTAGGAAAGTCATGCCCGGTGAACTTTTGTATTGGGAAAGTCATGCCCGGTGAACTTTTGTATTGGGAAAGTCATGCCCGGTGAACATTTGTACTGGGAAAGTCATGTCCGGTCAACTTTTGTATTGGGAAAGTCATGCCCGGTGATCTTTTGTACTGGGAAAGTCATGCCCGGTGAACTTTTGTATTGGGAAAGTCATGCCCGGTGAACTTTTGTATTGGGAAAGTCATGCCCGGTGAACTTTTGTATTGGGAAAGTCATGCCCGGTGAACTTTTGTATTGGGAAAGTCATGCCCGGTGAACTTTTGTACTGGGAAAGTCATGCCCGGTGAACTTTTGTACTGTGAAAGTCATGCCCGGTCAACTTTTGTATTGGGAAAGTCATGCCCGGTGATCTTTGGTACTGGGAAAGTCATGCCCGGTCAACTTTTGTATTGGGAAAGTCATGCCCGGTGAACTTTTGTATTGGGAAAGTCATGCCCGGTGAACTTTTGTATTGGGAAAGTCATGCCCGGTGAACTTTTGTATTGGGAAAGTCATGCCCGGTCAACTTTTGTATTGGGAAAGTCAAGCCCGGTGAACTTTTGTATTGGGAAAGTCATGCCCGGTCAACTTTTGTATTAGGAAAGTCATGCCCGGGGAACTTTTGTACTGGGAAAGTCATGCCCGGTGAACTTTTGTATTGGGAAAGTCATGCCCGGTGAACTTTTGTATTGGGAAAGTCATGCCCGGTGAACTTTTGTATTGGGAAAGTCATGCCCGGTGAACTTTTGTACTGGGAAAGTCATGCCCGGTGAACTTTTGTATTGGGAAAGTCATGCCCGGTGAACTTTTGTATTGGGAAAGTCATGCCCGGTGAACTTTTGTATTGGGAAAGTCATGCCCGGTGAACTTTTGTATTGGGAAAGTCATGCCCGGTGAACTTTTGTATTGGGAAAGTCATGCCCGTTGAACTTTTGTACTGGGAAAGTCATGCCCGGTGAACTTTTGTATTGGGAAAGTCATGCCCGGTGAACTTTTGTATTGGGAAAATCATGCCCGGTCAACTTTTGTATTGGGAAAGTCATGCCCGGTGATCTTTTGTACTGGGAAAGTCATGCCCGGTGAACTTTTGTATTGGGAAAGTCATGCCCGGTGAACTTTTGTATTGGGAAAGTCATGGCCGGTGAACTTTTGTATTGGGAAAGTCATGCCCGGTGAACTTTTGTATTGGGAAAGTCATGCCCGGTGAACTTTTGTATTGGGAAAGTCATGCCCGGTGAACTTTTGTATTGGGAAAGTCATGCCCGGTGATCTTTTGTACTGGGAAAGTCATGCCCGGTGAACTTTTGTATGGGAAAAGTCATGCCCGGTGAACTTTTGTATTGGGAAAGTCATGCCCGGTGAACTATTGTATTGGGAAAGTCATGCCCGGTGAACTTTTGTACTGGGAAAGTCATGCCCGGTGAACTTTTGTATTGGGAAAGTCATGCCCGGTGAACTTTTGTATTGGGAAAGTCATGCCCGGTCAACTTTTGTATTGGGAAAGTCATGCCCGGTGATCTTTTGTACTGGGAAAGTCATGCCCGGTGAACTTTTGTATTGGGAAAGTCATGCCCGGTGAACTTTTGTATTGGGAAAGTCATGCCCGGTGAACATTTGTACTGGGAAAGTCATGTCCGGTCAACTTTTGTATTGGGAAAGTCATGCCCGGTGATCTTTTGTACTGGGAAAGTCATGCCCGGTGAACTTTTGTAT
Organism: Musca autumnalis; assembly: GCF_047663935.1. Classification (NCBI taxonomy): domain Eukaryota; kingdom Metazoa; phylum Arthropoda; class Insecta; order Diptera; family Muscidae; genus Musca; species Musca autumnalis. The sequence continues at coordinate 26,652 of NW_027412072.1, forward strand.
TGGGAAAGTCATGCCCGGTGAACTTTTGTATTGGGAAAGTCATGCCCGGTGAACTTTTGTATCGGGAAAGTCATGCCCGGTGAACTTTTGTATTGGGAAAGTCATGCCCAGTGAACTTTTGTACTGGGAAAGTCATGCCCGGTGAAGTTTTGTACTGTGAAAGTCATGTCCGGTCAACTTTTGTATTGGGAAAGTCATGCCCGGTGATCTTTGGTACTGGGAAAGTCATGCCCGGTCAACTTTGTATTGGGAAAGTCATGCCCGGTGAACTTTTGTATTGGGAAAGTCATGCCCGGTGAACTATTGTATTGGGAAAGTCATGCCCGGTGAACTTTTGTATTGGGAAAGTCATGCCCGGTGAACTTTTGTATTGGGAAAGTCATGCCCGGTCAACTTTTGTATTGGGAAAGTCATGCCCGGGGAACTTTTGTATTGGGAAAGTCATGCCCGGGGAACTTTTGTACTGGGAAAGTCATGCCCGGTGAACTTTTGTATTGGGAAAGTCATGCCCGGTGAACTTTTGTATTGGGAAAGTCATGCCCGGTCAACTTTTGTATTGGGAAAGTCATGCCCGGTCAACTTTTGTATTGGGAAAGTCATGCCCGGTGAACTTTTGTACTGGGAAAGTCATGCCCGGTGAACTTTTGTATTGGGAAAGTCATGCCCGGTGAACTTTTGTATTGGGAAAGTCATGCCCGGTCAACGTTTGTATTGGGAAAGTCATGCCCGGTGATCTTTTGTACTGGGAAAGTCATGCCCGGTGAACTTTTGTATTGGGAAAGTCATGCCCGGTGAACTTTTGTATTGGGAAAGTCATGCCCGGTGATCTTTTGTACTGGGAAAGTCATGCCCGGTGAACTTTTGTATGGGAAAAGTCATGCCCGGTGAACTTTTGTATGGGAAAAGTCATGCCCGGTAAACTTTTGTATTGGGAAATTCATGCCCGGTTAACTTTTGTATAGGAAAAGTCATGCCCGGTGATCTTTTGTACTGGGAAAGTCATGCCCGGTGATCTTTTGTACTGGGAAAGTCATGCCCGGTCAACTTTTGTATTGGGAAAATCATGCCCGGTGATCTTTTGTATTGGGAAAGTCATGCCCGGTGAACTTTTGTATGGGAAAAGTCATGCCCGGTGATCTTTTGTACTGGGAAAGTCATGCCCGGTCAACTTTTGTATGGGAAAAATCATGCCCGGTGAACTTTTGTATTGGGAAAGTCATGCCCGGTCAACTTTTGTATTAGGAAAGTCATGCCCGGTGAACTTTTGTACTGGGAAAGTCATGCCCGGTGAACTTTTGTACTGGGAAAGTCATGCCCGGTCAACTTTTGTATTGGGAAAGTCATGCCCGGTGATCTTTTGTACTGGGAAAGTCATGCCCGGTGAACTTTTGTACTGGGAAAGTCATGACCGGTGAACTTTTGTATTGGGAAAGTCATGCCCGGTGAACTTTTGTATTGGGAAAGTCATGCCCGGTAAACTTTTGTATTGGGAAAGTCATGCCCGGTGAACTTTTGTATTGGGAAAGTCATGCCCGGTCAACTTTTGTATGGGAAAAGTCATGCCAGGTGAACTTTTGTATGGGAAAAGTCATGCCCGGTGAACTTTTGTATGGGAAAAGTCATGCCCGGTGAACTTTTGTAAAGTCATGCCTGGTGAACTTTTGTACTGGGAAAGTCATGCCCGGTGAACTTTTGTATTGGGAAAGTCATGCCCGGTGAACTTTTGTATTGGGAAAGTCATGCCCGGTCAACTTTTGTGTTGGGAAAGTCATGCCCGGTCAACTTTTGTATTGGGAAAGTCATGCCCGGTGAACTTTTGTATTGGGAAAGTCATGCCCGGTGATCTTTTGTATTGGAAAAGTCATGCCCGGTCAACTTTTGTATGGGAAAAGTCATGCCCGGTGAACTTTTGTATTGGGAAAGTCATGCCCGGTCAACTTTTGTATTAGGAAAGTCATGCCCGGTGAACTTTTGTATGGGAAAAGTCATCTCCGGTGAACTTTTGTATTAGGAAAGTCATGCCCGGTGAACTTTTGTATTGGGAAAGTCATGCCCGGTGAACTTTTGTACTGGGAAAGTCATGCCCGCTCAACTTTTGTATTGGGAAAGTCATGCCCGGTTTTTTTTGTACTGGGAAAGTCATGCCCGGTGAACTTTTGTATTGGGAAAGTCATGCCCGGTCAACTTTTGTATTGGGAAAGTCATGCCCGGTCAACTTTTGTATTGGGAAAGTCATGCCCGGTGATCTTTTGTACTGGGAAAGTCATGCCCGGTGAACTTTTGTATTGGGAAAGTCATGCCCGGTCAACTTTTGTATTGGGAAAGTCATGCCCGGTGATCTTTTGTACTGGGAAAGTCATGCCCGGTGAACTTTTGTATTGGGAAAGTCATGCCCGGTCAACTTTTGTATTGGGAAAGTCATGCCCGGTCAACTTTTGTATTGGGAAAGTCATGCCCGGTGATCTTTTGTACTGGGAAAGTCATGCCCGGTGAACTTTTGTATGGGAAAAGTCATGCCCGGTGATCTTTTGTACTGGGAAAGTCATGCCCGGTGAACTTTTGTATTGGGAAAGTCATGCCCGGTGAACTTTTGTATTGGGAAAGTCATGCCCGGTGAACTTTTGTATTGGGAAAGTCATGCCCGGTGAACTTTTGTATTGGGAAAGTCATGCCCGGTGAACTTTTGTACTGGGAAAGTCATGCCCGGTGAACTTTTGTATTGGGAAAGTCATGCCCGGTGAACTTTTGTATTGGGAAAGTCATGCCCGGTCAACTTTTGTATGGGAAAAGTCATGCCCGGTGAACTTTTGTATTGGGAAAGTCATGCCCGGTCAACTTTTGTATTAGGAAAGTCATGCCCGGTGAACTTTCGTATGGGAAAAGTCATGCCCGGTGATCTTTTGTACTGGGAAAGTCATGCCCGGTGAACTTTTGTATTGGGAAAGTCATGCCCGGTGAACTTTTGTATTGGGAAAGTCATGCCCGGTGAACTTTTGTATGGGAAAAGTCATGCCCGGTGAACTTTTGTATTGGGAAAGTCATGCCCGGTGAACTTTTGTATTGGGAAAGTCATGCCCGGTGAACTTTTGTACTGGGAAAGTCATGCCCGGTGAACTTTTGTATTGGGAAAGTCATGCCCGGTGAACTTTTGTATTGGGAAAGTCATGCCCGGTGAACTTTTGTACTGGGAAAGTCATGCCCGGTGAACTTTTGTATTGGGAAAGTCATGCCCGGTGAACTTTTGTACTGGGAAAGTCATGCCCGGCGAACTTTTGTATTGGGAAAGTCATGCCCGGTGAACTTTTGTATTGGGAAAGTCATGCCCGGTCAACTTTTGTATTGGGAAAGTCATGCCCGGTGAACTTTTGTATTGGGAAAGTCATGCCCGGTGATCTTTTGTACTGGGAAAGTCATGCCCGGTGAACTTTTGTGTGGGAAAAGTCATGCCCGGTGAACTTTTGTATTGGGAAAGTCATGCCCGGTGAACTTTTGTACTGGGAAAGTCATGCCCGGTGAACTTTTGTATTGGGAAAGTCATGCCCGGTGAACTTTTGTATTGGGAAAGTCATGCCCGGAGAACTTTTGTATTGGGAAAGTCATGCCCGGTGAACTTTTGTATTGGGAAAGTCATGCCCGGTGATCTTTTGTACTGGGAAAGTCATGCCCGGTGATCTTTTGTACTGGGAAAGTCATGCCCGGTGAACTTTTGTACTGGGAAAGTCATGCCCTGTGAACTTTTGTATGGGAAAAGTCATGCCCGGTGAACTTTTGTATTGGGAAAGTCATGCCCGGTGAACTTTTGTACTGGGAAAGTCATGCCCGGTGAACTTTTGTATTGGGAAAGTCATGCCCGGTAAACTTTTGTATGGGAAAAGTCATGCCCGGTGAACTTTTGTGTTGGGTAAGTCATGCCCGGTGAACTTTTGTATTGGGAAAGTCATGCCCGGTGATCTTTTGTACTGGGAAAGTCATGCCCGGTGAACTTTTGTATTGGGAAAGTCATGCCCGGTGATTTTTTGTACTGGGAAAGTCATGCCCGGTGAACTTTTGTATTGGGAAAGTCATGCCCGGTGAACTTTTGTATTGGGAAAGTCATGCCCGGTGAACTTTTGTATTGGGAAAGTCATGCCCGGTGAACTTTTGTATTGGGAAAGTCATGCCCGGTGATCTTTTGTACTGGGAAAGTCATGCCCGGTGAACTTTTGTATGGGAAAAGTCATCTCCGGTGAACTTTTGTATTAGGAAAGTCATGCCCGGTCAACCTTTGTATTGTGAAAGTCATGCCCGGTGAACTTTTGTATTGGGAAAGTCATGCCCGGTGAACTTTTGTATTGGGAAAGTCATGCCCGGTGAACTTTTGTATTGGGAAAGTCATGCCCGGTGAACTTTTGTACTGGGAAAGTCATGCCCGGTGAACTTTTGTACTGGGAAAGTCATGCCCGGTGAACTTTTGTATTGGGAAAGTCATGCCCGGTGAACTTTTGTATTGGGAAAGTCATGCCCGGTGAACTTTTGTATTGGGAAAGTCATGCCCGGTCAACTTTTGTATTGGGAAAGTCATGCCCGGTCAACTTTTGTATTGGGAAAGACATGCCCGGTGATCTTTTGTATTGGGAAAGTCATGCCCGGTCAACTTTTGTATTGGGAAAGTCATGCCCGGTGAACTTTTGTATTGGGAAAGTCATGCCCGGTGATCTTTTGTACTGGGAAAGTCATGCCCGGTGAACTTTTGTATTGGGAAAGTCATGCCCGGTGAACTTTTGTATTGGGAAAGTCATGCCCGGTGAACTTTTGTACTGGGAAAGTCATGCCCGGTGAACTTTTGTATTGGGAAAGTCATGCCCGGTGAACTTTTGTATTGGGAAAGTCATGCCCGGTGAACTTTTGTATTGGGAAAGTCATGCCCGGTGAACTTTTGTATTGGGAAGTCATGCCCGGTGAACTTTTGTATTGGGAAAGTCATGCCCGGTGAACTTTTGTATTGGGAAAGTCATGCACGGTCAACTTTTGTATTGGGAAAGTCATGCCCGGTGAACTTTTGTATTGGGAAAGTCATGCCCGGTCAACTTTTGTATTGGGAAAGTCATGCCCGGTGATCTTTTGTACTGGGAAAATCATGCCCGGTGAACTTTTGTATGGGAAAAGTCATGCCCGGTCAACTTTTGTATTGGGAAAGTCATGCCCGGTCAACTTTTGTATTGGGAAAGTCATGCCCGGTGAACTTTTGTATGGGAAAAGTCATGCCCGGTGAACTTTTGTATTGGGAAAGTCATGCCCGGTGATCTTTTGTATTGGGAAAGTCATGCCCGGTGAACTTTTGTATTGGGAAAGTCATGCCCGGTGAACTTTTGTATGGGAAAAGTCATGCCCGGTGAACTTTTGTATTGGGAAAGTCATGCCCGGTGAACTTTTGTATTGGGAAAGTCATGCCCGGTGAACTTTTGTATTGGGAAAGTCATGCCCGGTGAACTTTTGTATTGGGAAAGTCATGCCCGGTGAAATTTTGTATTGGGAAAGTCATGCCCGGTGAACTTTTGTATTGGGAAAGTCATGCCCGGTGATCTTTTGTACTGGGAAAGTCATGCCCGGTGAACTTTTGTATGGGAAAAGTCATGCCCGGTGAACTTTTGTATTGGGAAAGTCATGCCCGGTGAACTTTTGTATTGGGAAAGTCATGCCCGGTGAACTTTTGTACTGAGAAAGTCATGCCCGGTGAACTTTTGTATTGGGAAAGTCATGCCCGGTGAACTTTTGTATTGGGAAAGTCATGCCCGGTCAACTTTTGTATTGGGAAAGTCATGCCCGGTGATCTTTTGTACTGGGAAAGTCATGCCCGGTGAACTTTTGTATTGGGAAAGTCATGCCCGGTGAACTTTTGTATTGGGAAAGTCATGCCCGGTGAACTTTTGTACTGGGAAAGTCATGCCCGGTGAACTTTTGTACTGGGAAAGTCATGCCCGGTCAACTTTTGTACTGAGAAAGTCATGCCCGGTGAACTTTTGTACTGGGAAAGTCATGCCCGGTCAACTTTTGTATTGGGAAAGTCATGCCCGGTGATCTTTTATACTGGGAAAGTCATGCCCGGTGAACTTTTGTATTGGGAAAGTCATGCCCGGTGAACTTTTGTATTGGGAAAGTCATGCCCGGTGAACTTTTGTATGGGAAAAGTCATGCCCGGTGATCTTTTGTACTGGGAAAGTCATGCCCGGTCAACTTTTGTATTGGGAAAGTCATGCCCGGTGAACCTTTGAATGGGAAAAGTCATGCCCGGTGATCTTTTGTACTGGGAAAGTCATGTCCGGTCAACTTTTGTATTGGGAAAGTCATGCCCGGTGAACTTTTGTACTGGGAAAGTCATGCCCGGTGAACTTTTGTATTGGGAAAGTCATGCCCGGTGAACTTTTGTATTGGGAAAGTCATGCCCGGTGAACTTTTGTATTGGGAAAGTCATGCCCGGTGAACTTTTGTATTGGGAAAGTCATGCCCGGTGAACTTTTGTATTGGGAAAGTCATGCCCGGTGAACTTTTGTATTGGGAAAGTCATGCCCGGTGATCTTTTGTACTGGGAAAGTCATGCCCGGTGAACTTTTGTATGGGAAAATTCATGCCCGGTGAACTTTTGTATTGGGAAAGTCATGCCCGGTGAACTTTTGTATTGGGAAAGTCATGCCCGGTGAACTTTTGTACTGGGAAAGTCATGCCCGGTGAACTTTTGTATTGGGAAAGTCATGCCCGGTGAACTTTTGTATTGGGAAAGTCATGCCCGGTGTACTTTTGTATTGGGAAAGTCATGCCCGGTGAACTTTTGTATTGGGAAAGTCATGCCCGGTGAACTTTTGTATTGGGAAAGTCATGCCCGGTGAACTTTTGTATTGGGAAAGTCATGCCCGGTGAACTTTTGTATTGGGAAAGTCATGCCCGGTGATCTTTTGTACTGGGAAAGTCATGCCCGGAGAACTTTTGTATGGGAAAAGTCATGCCCGGTGAACTTTTGTATTGGGGAAGTCATGCCCGGTGAACTTTTGTACTGGGAAAGTCATGCCCGGTCAACTTTTGTATTGGGAAAGTCATGCCCGGTGATCTTTTGTATGGGAAAAGTCATGCCCGGTGAACTTTTGTATTGGGAAAGTCATGCCCGGTCAACTTTTGTATTGGGAAAGTCATGCCCGGTGATCTTTTGTACTGGGAAAGTCATGCCCGGTGAACTTTTGTATTGGGAAAGTCATGCCCGGTCAACTTTTGTATTGGGAAAGTCATGCCCGGTGAACTTTTGTATTGGGAAAGTCATGCCCGGTGATCTTTTGTATTGGGAAAGTCATGCCCGGTGAACTTTTGTACTGGGAAAGTCATGCCCGGTGAACTTTTGTACTGGGAAAGTCATGCCCGGTGAACTTTTGTATTGGGAAAGTCATGCCCGGTGAACTTTTGTATTGGGAAAGTCATGCCCGGTGAACTTTTGTATTGGGAAAGTCATGCCCGGTGAACTTTTGTATTGGGAAAGTCATGCCCGGTCAACTTTTGTATTGGAAAAGTCATGCCCGGTGAACTTTTGTATTGGGAAAGTCATGCCAGGTGAACTTTTGTATTGGGAAAGTCATGCCCGGTGATCTTTTGTACTGGGAAAGTCATGCCCGGTGAACTTTTGTATTGGGAAAGTCATGCCCGGTGAACTTTTGTATGGGAAAAGTCATGCCCGGTGAACTTTTGTATTGGGAAAGTCATGCCCGGTCAACTTTTGTATTGGGAAAGTCATGCCCGGTGATCTTTTGTACTGGGAAAGTCATGCCCGGTGAACTTTTGTATGGGAAAAGTCATGCCCGGTGAACTTTTGTATTGGGAAAGTCATGCCCGGTGAACTTTTGTATTGGGAAAGTCATGCCCGGTGAACTTTTGTATGGGAAAAGTCATGTCCGGTGAACTTTTGTATTGGGAAAGTCATGCCCGGTGAACTTTTGTATTGGGAAAGTCATGCCCGGTGAACTTTTGTATTGGGAAAGTCATGCCCGGTCAACTTTTGTATTGGGAAAGTCATGCCCGGTCAACTTTTGTATTGGGAAAGTCATGCCCGGTGATCTTTTGTACTGGGAAAGTCATGCCCGGTGAACTTTTGTATGGGAAAAGTCATGCCCGGTGATCTTTTGTACTGGGAAAGTCATGCCCGGTCAACTTTTGTATTAGGAAAGTCATGCCCGGTGAACTTTTGTACTGGGAAAGTCATGCCCGGTGAACTTTTGTATTGGGAAAGTCATGCCCGGTCAACTTTTGTATTGGGAAAGTCATGCCCGGTGATCTTTTGTACTGGGAAAGTCATGCCCGGTGAACTTTTGTATTGGGAAAGTCATGCCCGGTGAACTTTTGAATGGGAAAAGTCATACCCGGTGAACTTTTGTATGGGAAAAGTCATGCCCGGTGATCTTTTGTACTGGGAAAGTCATGCCCGGTCAACTTTTGTATTAGGAAAGTCATGCCCGGTGAACTTTTATACTGGGAAAGTCATGCCCGGTGAACTTTTGTATTGGGAAAGTCATGCCCGGTGAACTTTTGTATGGGAAAAGTCATGCCCGGTGATCTTTTGTACTGGGAAAGTCATGCCCGGTCAACTTTTGTATGGGAAAAGTCATGCCCGGTGAACTTTTGTATTGGGAAAGTCATGCCCGGTGAACTTTTGTATTAGGAAAGTCATGCCCGGTGAACTTTTGTACTGGGAAAGTCATGCCCGGTGAACTTTTGTATTGGGAAAGTCATGCCCGGTGAACTTTTGTATTGGGAAAGTCATGCCCGGTGATCTTTTGTACTGGGAAAGTCATGCCCGGTGAACTTTTGTACTGGGAAAGTCATGCCCGGTGAACTTTTGTATTGGGAAAGTCATGCCCGGTGAACTTTTGTATTGGGAAAGTCATGCCCGGTGAACTTTTGTATTGGGAAAGTCATGCCCGGTGAACTTTTGTATTGGGAAAGTCATGCCCGGTGAACTTTTGTATTGGGAAAGTCATGCCCGGTGAACTTTTGTATTGGGAAAGTCATGCCCGGTGAACTTTTGTATTGGGAAAGTCATGCCCGGTGAACTTTTGTACTGGGAAAGTCATGCCCGGTGAACTTTTGTATTGGGAAAGTCATGCCCGGTGAACTTTTGTATGGGAAAAGTCATGCCCGGTGAACTTTTGTATGGGAAAAGTCATGCCCGGTGAACTTTTGTACTGGGAAAGTCATGCCCGGTGAACTTTTGTATTAGGAAAGTCATGCCCGGTGAACTTTTGTATGGGAAAAGTCATGCCCGGTGATCTTTTGTACTGGGAAAGTCATGCCCGGTCAACTTTTGTATTAGGAAAGTCATGCCCGGTGAACTTTTGTACTGGGAAAGTCATGCCCGGTGAACTTTTGTATGGGAAAAGTCATGCCCGGTGAACTTTTGTATTGGGAAAGTCATGCCCGGTGATCTTTTGTACTGGGAAAGTCATGCCCGGTCAACTTTTGTATGGGAAAAGTCATGCCCGGTGAACTTTTGTATTGGGAAAGTCATGCCCGGTCAACTTTTGTATTGGGAAAGTCATGCCCGGTGAACTTTTGTACTGGGAAAGTCATGCCCGGTGAACTTTTGTATTGGAAAGTCATGCCCGGTGAACTTTTGTATTGGGAAAGTCATGCCCGGTGAACTTTTGTATGGGAAAAGTCATGCCCGGTGAACTTTTGTATTGGGAAAGTCATGCCCGGTGAACTTTTGTATTGGGAAAGTCATGCCCGGTGAACTTTTGTATGGGAAAAGTCATGCCCGGTGAACTTTTGTATTGGGAAAGTCATGCCCGGTGAACTTTTGTATTGGGAAAGTCATGCCCGGTGAACTTTTGTATTGGGAAAGTCATGCCCGGTGAACTTTTGTACTGGGAAAGTCATGCCCGGTGAACTTTTGTACTGGGAAAGTCATGCCCGGTGATCTTTTGTATTGGGAAAGTCATGCCCGGTCAACTTTTGTATTGGGAAAGTCATGCCCGGTGAACTTTTGTACTGGGAAAGTCATGCCCGGTGATCTTTTGTATTGGGAAAGTCATGCCCGGTGAACTTTTGTATTGGGAAAGTCATGCCCGTTGAACTTTTGTACTGGGAAAGTCATGCCCGGTGAACTTTTGTACTGGGAAAGTCATGCCCGGTCAACTTTTGTACTGTGAAAGTCATGCCCGGTCAACTTTTGTATTGGGAAAGTCATGCCCGGTGATCTTTTGTACTGGGAAAGTCATGCCCGGTGAACTTTTGTATTGGGAAAGTCATGCCCGGTCAACTTTTGTATTGGGAAAGTCATGCCCGGTGAACATTTGTACTGGGAAAGTCATGCCCGGTGAACTTTTGTATTGGGAAAGTCATGCCCGGTGAACTTTTGTATTGGGAAAGTCATGCCCGGTGAACTTTTGTATTGGGAAAGTCATGCCCGGTGAACTTTTGTATTGGGAAAGTCATGGCCGGTGAACTTTTGTATTGGGAAAGTCATGCCCGGTGAACTTTTGTATTGGGAAAGTCATGCCCGGTGAACTTTTGTATTGGGAAAGTCATGCCCGGTGAACTTTTGTATTGGGAAAGTCATGCCCGGTGATCTTTTGTATTGGGAAAGTCATGCCCGGTGATCTTTTGTACTGGGAAAGTCATGCCCGGTCAACTTTTGTATTGGGAAAGTCATGCCCGGTGATCTTTTGTACTGGGAAAGTCATGCCCGGTGAACTTTTGTATTGGGAAAGTCATGCCCGGTCAACTTTTGTATTGGGAAAGTCATGCCCGGTGAACTTTTGTATTGGGAAAGTCATGCCCGGTGATCTTTTGTATTGGGAAAGTCATGCCCGGTGAACTTTTGTACTGGGAAAGTCATGCCCGGTGAACTTTTGTACTGGGAAAGTCATGCCCGGTGAACTTTTGTATTGGGAAAGTCATGCCCGGTGAACTTTTGTATTGGGAAAGTCATGCCCGGTGAACTTTTGTATTGGGAAATTCATGCCCGGTGAACTTTTGTATTGGGAAAGTCATGCCCGGTCAACTTTTGTATTGGAAAAGTCATGCCCGGTGAACTTTTGTATTGGGAAAGTCATGCCCGGTGAACTTTTGTATTGGGAAAGTCATGCCCGGTGATATTTTGTACTGGGAAAGTCATGCCCGGTGAACTTTTGTATTGGGAAAGTCATGCCCGGTCAACTTTTGTATTGGGAAAGTCATGCCCGGTGATCTTTTGTACTGGGAAAGTCATGCCCGGTGAACTTTTGTATGGGAAAATTCATGCCCGGTGAACTTTTGTATTGGGAAAGTCATGCCCGGTGAACTTTTGTATTGGGAAAGTCATGCCCGGTGAACTTTTGTATGGGAAAAGTCATGTCCGGTGAACTTTTGTATTGGGAATGTCATGCCCGGTGAACTTTTGTACTGGGAAAGTCATGCCCGGTGAACTTTTGTATTGGGAAAGTCATGCCCGGTGAACTTTTGTATTGGGAAAGTCATGCCCGGTGAACTTTTGTATTGGGAAAGTCATGCCCGGTCAACTTTTGTATTGGGAAAGTCATGCCCGGTCAACTTTTGTATTGGGAAAGTCATGCCCGGTGATCTTTTGTACTGGGAAAGTCATGCCCGGTGAACTTTTGTATGGGAAAAGTCATGCCCGGTGATCTTTTGTACTGGGAAAGTCATGCCCGGTCAACTTTTGTATTAGGAAAGTCATGCCCGGTGAATTTTTGTACTGGGAAAGTCATGCCCGGTGAACTTTTGTATTGGGAAAGTCATGCCCGGTCAACTTTTGTATTGGGAAAGTCATGCCCGGTGATCTTTTGTACTGGGAAAGTCATGCCCGGTGAACTTTTGTATTGGGAAAGTCATGCCCGGTGAACTTTTGAATGGGAAAAGTCATACCCGGTGAACTTTTGTATGGGAAAAGTCATGCCCGGTGATCTTTTGTACTGGGAAAGTCATGCCCGGTCAACTTTTGTATTAGGAAAGTCATGCCCGGTGAACTTTTATACTGGGAAAGTCATGCCCGGTGAACTTTTGTATTGGGAAAGTCATGCCCGGTGAACTTTTGTATGGGAAAAGTCATGCCCGGTGATCTTTTGTACTGGGAAAGTCATGCCCGGTCAACTTTTGTATGGGAAAAGTCATGCCCGGTGAACTTTTGTATTGGGAAAGTCATGCCCGGTCAACTTTTGTATTAGGAAAGTCATGCCCGGTGAACTTTTGTACTGGGAAAGTCATGCCCGGTGAACTTTTGTATTGGGAAAGTCATGCCCGGTGAACTTTTGTATTGGGAAAGTCATGCCCGGTGATCTTTTGTACTGGGAAAGTCATGCCCGGTGAACTTTTGTACTGGGAAAGTCATGCCCGGTGAACTTTTGTATTGGGAAAGTCATGCCCGGTGAACTTTTGTATTGGGAAAGTCATGCCCGGTGAACTTTTGTATTGGGAAAGTCATGCCCGGTGAACTTTTGTATTGGGAAAGTCATGCCCGGTGAACTTTTGTATTGGGAAAGTCATGCCCGGTGAACTTTTGTATTGGGAAAGTCATGCACGGTGAACTTTTGTATTGGGAAAGTCATGCCCGGTGAACTTTTGTACTGGGAAAGTCATGCCCGGTGAACTTTTGTATTGGGAAAGTCATGCCCGGTGAACTTTTGTATGGGAAAAGTCATGCCCGGTGAACTTTTGTATGGGAAAAGTCATGCCCGGTGAACTTTTGTACTGGGAAAGTCATGCCCGGTGAACTTTTGTATTAGGAAAGTCATGCCCGGTGAACTTTTGTATGGGAAAAGTCATGCCCGGTGATCTTTTGTACTGGGAAAGTCATGCCCGGTCAACTTTTGTATTAGGAAAGTCATGCCCGGTGAACTTTTGTACTGGGAAAGTCATGCCCGGTGAACTTTTGTATGGGAAAAGTCATGCCCGGTGAACTTTTGTATTGGGAAAGTCATGCCCGGTGATCTTTTGTACTGGGAAAGTCATGCCCGGTCAACTTTTGTATGGGAAAAGTCATGCCCGGTGAACTTTTGTATTGGGAAAGTCATGCCCGGTCAACTTTTGTATTGGGAAAGTCATGCCCGGTGAACTTTTGTACTGGGAAAGTCATGCCCGGTGAACTTTTGTATTGGGAAAGTCATGCCCGGTGAACTTTTGTATTGGGAAAGTCATGCCCGGTGAACTTTTGTATGGGAAAAGTCATGCCCGGTGAACTTTTGTATTGGGAAAGTCATGCCCGGTGAACTTTTGTATTGGGAAAGTCATGCCCGGTGAACTTTTGTATGGGAAAAGTCATGCCCGGTGAACTTTTGTATTGGGAAAGTCATGCCCGGTGAACTTTTGTATTGGGAAAGTCATGCCCGGTGAACTTTTGTATTGGGAAAGTCATGCCCGGTGAACTTTTGTACTGGGAAAGTCATGCCCGGTGAACTTTTGTACTGGGAAAGTCATGCCCGGTGATCTTTTGTATTGGGAAAGTCATGCCCGGTCAACTTTTGTATTGGGAAAGTCATGCCCGGTGAACTTTTGTACTGGGAAAGTCATGCCCGGTGATCTTTTGTATTGGGAAAGTCATGCCCGGTGAACTTTTGTATTGGGAAAGTCATGCCCGTTGAACTTTTGTACTGGGAAAGTCATGCCCGGTGAACTTTTGTACTGGGAAAGTCATGCCCGGTCAACTTTTGTACTGTGAAAGTCATGCCCGGTCAACTTTTGTATTGGGAAAGTCATGCCCGGTGATCTTTTGTACTGGGAAAGTCATGCCCGGTGAACTTTTGTATTGGGAAAGTCATGCCCGGTCAACTTTTGTATTGGGAAAGTCATGCCCGGTGAACATTTGTACTGGGAAAGTCATGCCCGGTGAACTTTTGTATTGGGAAAGTCATGCCCGGTGATCTTTTGTATTGGGAAAGTCATGCCCGGTGAACTTTTGTATTGGGAAAGTCATGCCCGGTGAACTTTTGTATTGGGAAAGTCATGGCCGGTGAACTTTTGTATTGGGAAAGTCATGCCCGGTGAACTTTTGTATTGGGAAAGTCATGCCCGGTGAACTTTTGTATTGGGAAAGTCATGCCCTGTGAACTTTTGTATTGGGAAAGACATGCCCGGTGATCTTTTGTACTGGGAAAGTCATGCCCGGTGAACTTTTGTATGGGAAAAGTCATGCCCGGTGAACTTTTGTATTGGGAAAGTCATGCCCGGTGATCTTTTGTATTGGGAAAATCATGCCCGGTGAACTTTTGTACTGGGAAAGTCATGCCCGGTGAACTTTTGTATTGGGAAAGTCATGCCCGGTGAACTTTTGTATTGGGAAAATCATGCCCGGTGAACTTTTGTATTGGGAAAGTCATGCCCGGTGATCTTTGTACTGGGAAAGTCATGCCCGGTGAACTTTTGTACTGGGAAAGTCATGCCCGGTCAACTTTTGTATTGGGAAAGTCATGCCCGGTGATCTTTTGTACTGGGAAAGTCATGCCCGGTGAACTTTTGTATTGGGAAAGTCATGCCCGGTCAACTTTTGTATTGGGAAAGTCATGCCCGGTGATCTTTTGTATTGGGAAAGTCATGCCCGGTGAACTTTTGTATTGGGAAAGTCATGCCCGGTGAACTTTTGTACTGGGAAAGTCATGCCCGGTGAACTTTTGTACTGTGAAAGTCATGCCCGGTCAACTTTTGTATTGGAAAGTCATGCCCGGTGATCTTTGGTACTGGGAAAGTCATGCCCGGTCAACTTTTGTATTGGGAAAGTCATGCCCGGTCAACTTTTGTATTGGGAAAGTCATGCCCGGTGATCTTTTGTATTGGGAAAGTCATGCCCGGTCAACTTTTGTATTGGGAAAGTCATGCCCGGTGAACTTTTGTATTGGGAAAGTCATGCCCGGTGAACTTTTGTATTGGGAAAGTCATGCCCGGTCAACTTTTGTATTAGGAAAGTCATGCCCGGTGAACTTTTGTATTGGGAAAGTCATGCCCGGTGAACTTTTGTATTGGGAAAGTCATGCCCGGTCAACTTTTGTATTAGGAAAGTCATGCCCGGTGAACTTTTGTATTGGGAAAGTCATGCCCGGTGAACTTTTGTATTGGGAAAGTCATGCCCGGTGAACTTTTGTACTGGGAAAGTCATGCCCGGTGAACTTTTGTATTGGGAAAGTCATGCCCGGTGAACTTTTGTATTGGGAAAGTCATGCCCGGTGAACTTTTGTATTGGGAAAGTCATGCCCGGTGAACTTTTGTATTGGGAAAGTCATGCCCGGTGATCTTTTGTATTGGGAAAGTCATGCCCGGTGAACTTTTGTATTGGGAAAGTCATGCCCGGTGAACTTTTGTATTGGGAAAGTCATGCCCGGTGATCTTTTGTATTGGGAAAGTCATGCCCGGTGAACTTTTGTACTGGGAAAGTCATGCCCGGTGAACTTTTGTATGGGAAAAGTCATGCCCGGTCAACTTTTGTATTGGGAAAGTCATGCCCGGTGAACTTTTGTATTGGAAAGTCATGCCCGGTGAACTTTTGTATTGGGAAAGTCATGCCCGGTGAACTTTTGTATTGGGAAAGTCATGCCCGGTGAACTTTTGTATTGGAAAGTCATGCCCGGTGAACTTTTTACTGGGAAAGTCATGCCCGGTGAACTTTTGTATTGGAAAGTCATGCCCGGTGAACTTTTGTATTGGGAAAGTCATGCCCGTTGAACTTTTGTATTGGGAAAGTCATGCCCGGTGAACTTTTGTATTGGGAAAGTCATGCCCGGTGAACTTTTGTATTGGGAAAGTCATGCCCGGTCAACTTTTGTATTGGGAAAGTCATGCCCGGTCAACTTTTGTATTGGGAAAGTCATGCCCGGTGAACTTTTGTACTGGGAAAGTCATGCCCGGTGAACTTTTGTATTGGGAAAGTCATGCCCGGTGAACTTTTGTATGGGAAAAGTCATGCCCGGTGAACTTTTGTATGGGAAAAGTCATGCCCGGTGAACTTTTGTATTGGGAAAGTCATGCCCCGGTCAACTTTTGTATTGGGAAAGTCATGCCCGGTGATCTTCTGTACTGGGAAAGTCATGCCCGGTGAACTTTTGTATTGGGAAAGTCATGCCCGGTCAACTTTTGTATTGGGAAAGTCATGCCCGGTCAACTTTTGTATTGGGAAAGTCATGCCCGGTGATCTTTTGTACTGGGAAAGTCATGCCCGGTGAACTTTTGTATGGGAAAAGTCATGCCCGGTGATCTTTTGTACTGGGAAAGTCATGCCCGGTCAACTTTTGTATGGGAAAAGTCATGCCCGGTGAACTTTTGTATTGGGAAAGTCATGCCCGGTCAACTTTTGTATTAGGAAAGTCATGCCCGGTGAACTTTTGTACTGGGAAAGTCATGCCCGGTCAACTTTTGTATTGGGAAAGTCATGCCCGGTGATCTTGCCCGGTGAACTTTTTGTATGGGAAAAGTCATGCCCGGTGAACTTTTGTATTGGGAAAGTCATGCCCGGTCAACTTTGTATTGGGAAAGTCATGCCCGGTGATCTTCTGTACTGGGAAAGTCATGCCCGGTGAACTTTGTATTGGGAAAGTCATGCCCGGTCAACTTTTGTATTGGGAAAGTCATGCCCGGTCAACTTTTGTATTGGGAAAGTCATGCCCGGTGATCTTTTGTACTGGGAAAGTCATGCTCGGTGAACTTTTGTATTGGAAAAGTCATGCCGGTGATCTTTTGTACTGGGAAAGTCATGCCCGGTCAACTTTTGTATGGGAAAAGTCATGCCCGGTGAACTTTTGTATTGGGAAAGTCATGCCCGGTCAACTTTTGTATTAGGAAAGTCATGCCCGGTGAACTTTTGTACTGGGAAAGTCATGCCCGGTGAACTTTTGTATTGGGAAAGTCATGCCCGGTCAACTTTTGTATTGGGAAAGTCATGCCCGGTGATCTTTTGTACTGGGAAAGTCATGCCCGGTGAACTTTTGTATTGGGAAAGTCATGCCCGGTGAACTTTTGTATGGGAAAAGTCATGCCCGGTGAACTTTTGTATTGGGAAAGTCATGCCCGGTGATCTTTTGTACTGGGAAAGTCATGCCCGTTGAACTTTTGTATTGGGAAAGTCATGCCCGGTCAACTTTTGTATTGGGAAAGTCATGCCCGGTGAACTTTTGTATGGGGAAAGTCATGCCCGGTGATCTTTTGTACTGGGAAAGTCATGCCCGGTGAACTTTTGTATTGGGAAAGTCATGCCCGGTGAACTTTTGTATTGGGAAAGTCATGCCCGGTGAACTTTTGTACTGGGAAAGTCATGCCCGGTGAACTTTTGTACTGGGAAAGTCATGCCCGGTGATCGTTTGTACTGGGAAAGTCATGCCCGGTGCACTTTTGTACTGGGAAAGTCATGCCCGGTGAACTTTTGTATTGGGAAAGTCATGCCCAGTGAACTTTTGTATTGGGAAAGTCATGCCCGGTGAACTTTTGTATTAGGAAAGTCATGCCCGGTGAACTTTTGTATTGGGAAAGTCATGCCCGGTGAACTTTTGTATTGGGAAAGTCATGCCCGGTGAACTTTTGTACTGGGAAAGTCATGCCCGGTGAACTTTTGTATTGGGAAAGTCATGCCCGGTGAACTTTTGTATTGGGAAAGTCATGCCCGGTCAACTTTTGTATGGGAAAGTCATGCCCGGTGATCTTCTGTACTGGGAAAGTCATGCCCGGTGAACTTTTGTATTGGGAAAGTCATGCCCGGTCAACTTTTGTATTGGGAAAGTCATGCCCGGTCAACTTTTTTATTGGGAAAGTCATGCCCGGTGATCTTTTGTACTGGGAAAGTCATGCCCGGTGAACTTTTGTATGGGAAAAGTCATGCCCGGTGATCTTTTGTACTGGGAAAGTCATGCCCGGTCAACTTTTGTATGGGAAAAGTCATGCCCTGTGAACTTTTGTATTGGGAAAGTCATGCCCGGTCAACTTTTGTATTAGGAAAGTCATGCCCGGTGAACTTTTGTACTGGGAAAGTCATGCCCGGTCAACTTTTGTATTGGGAAAGTCATGCCCGGTGAACTTTTGTATGGGAAAAGTCATGCCCGGTGAACTTTTGTATTGGGAAAGTCATGCCCGGTCAACTTTTGTATTGGGAAAGTCATGCCCGGTGATCTTCTGTACTGGGAAAGTCATGCCCGGTGAACTTTTGTATTGGGAAAGTCATGCCCGGTCAACTTTTGTATTGGGAAAGTCATGCCCGGTCAACTTTTGTATTGGGAAAGTCATGCCCGGTGATCTTTTGTACTGGGAAAGTCATGCCCGGTGAACTTTTGTATGGGAAAAGTCATGCCCCGGTGATCTTTTGTACTGGGAAAGTCATGCCCGGTCAACTTTTGTATGGGAAAAGTCATGCCCGGTGAACTTTTGTATTGGGAAAGTCATGCCCGGTCAACTTTTGTATTAGGAAAGTCATGCCCGGTGAACTTTTGTACTGGGAAAGTCATGCCCGGTGAACTTTTGTATTGGGAAAGTCATGCCCGGTCAACTTTTGTATTGGGAAAGTCATGCCCGGTGATCTTTTGTACTGGGAAAGTCATGCCCGGTGAACTTTTGTATTGGGAAAGTCATGCCCGGTGAACTTTTGTATGGGAAAAGTCATGCCCGGTGAACTTTTGTATTGGGAAAGTCATGCCCGGTGATCTTTTGTACTGGGAAAGTCATGCCCGGTGAACTTTTGTATTGGGAAAGTCATGCCCGGTCAACTTTTGTATTGGGAAAGTCATGCCCGGTGAACTTTTGTATTGGGAAAGTCATGCCGGTGATCTTTTGTACTGGGAAAGTCATGCCCGGTGAACTTTTGTATTGGGAAGTCATGCCCGGTGAACTTTTGTATTGGGAAAGTCATGCCCGGTGAAATTTTGTAATGGGAAAGTCATGCCCGGTGAACTTTTGTACTGGGAAAGTCATGCCCGGTCATCTTTTGTATTGGGAAAGTCATGCCCGGTGATCTTTTGTACTGGGAAAGTCATGCCCGGTGCACTTTTGTACTGGGAAAGTCATGCCCGGTGAACTTTTGTATTGGGAAAGTCATGCCCAGTGAAACTTTTGTATTGGGAAAGTCATGCCCGGTGAACTTTTGTATTAGGAAAGTCATGCCCGGTGAACTTTTGTATTGGGAAAGTCATGCCCGGTGAACTTTTGTATTGGGAAAGTCATGCCCGGTGAACTTTTGTACTGGGAAAGTCATGCCCGGTGAACTTTTGTATTGGGAAAGTCATGCCCGGTGAACTTTTGTATTGGGAAAGTCATGCCCGGTGAACTTTTGTATTGGGAAAGTCATGCCCGGTGATCTTTTGTACTGGGAAAGTCATGCCCGGTGAACTTTTGTATGGGAAAAGTCATGCCCGGTGATCTTTTGTACTGGGAAAGTCATGCTCGGTGAACTTTTGTAGGGGAAAAGTCATGCCCGGTGAACTTTGTATGGGAAAAGTCATGCCCGGTGAACTTTTGTATTGGGAAAGTCATGCCCGGTCAACTTTTGTATTGGGAAAGTCATGCCCGGTGATCTTTTGTACTGGGAAAGTCATGCCCGGTGAACTTTTGTATTGGGAAAGTCATGCCCGGTTCAACTTTTGTATTGGGAAAGTCATGCCCGGTCAACTTTTGTATTGGGAAAGTCATGCCCGGTGATCTTTTGTACTGGGAAAGTCATGCCCGGTGAACTTTTGTATGGGAAAAGTCATGCCCGGTGATTTTTTGTACTGGGAAAGTCATGCCCGGTCAACTTTTGTATGGGAAAAGTCATGCCCGGTGAACTTTTGTATTGGGAAAGTCATGCCCGGTCAACTTTTGTATTAGGAAAGTCATGCCCGGTGAACTTTTGTACTGGGAAAGTCATGCCCGGTGATTTTTTGTATTGGGAAAGTCATGCCCGGTCAACTTTTCTATTGGGAAAGTCATGCCGGTGATCTTTTGTACTGGGAAAGTCATGCCCGGTGAACTTTTGTATTGGGAAAGTCATGCCCGGTGAACTTTTGTATGGGAAAAGTCATGCCCGGTGAACTTTTGTATTGGGAAAGTCATGCCCGGTGATCTTTTGTACTGGGAAAGTCATGCCCGGTGAACTTTTGTATTGGGAAAGTCATGCCCGGTCAACTTTTGTATTGGGAAAGTCATGCCCGGTGAACTTTTGTATTGGGAAAGTCATGCCCGGTGATCTTTTGTACTGGGAAAGTCATGCCCGTTGAACTTTTGTATTGGGAAAGTCATTCCCGGTGAACTTTTGTATTGGGAAAGTCATGCCCGGTGAACTTTTGTACTGGGAAAGTCATGCCCGGTGAACTTTTGTATTGGGAAAGTCATGCCCGGTGAACTTTTGTATTGGGGAAGTCATGCCCGGTCAACTTTTGTATGGGAAAAGTCATGCCCGGTGAACTTTTGTATTGGGAAAGTCATGCCCGGTCAACTTTTGTATTAGGAAAGTCATGCCCGGTGAACTTTTGTATGGGAAAAGTCATGCCAGGTGATCTTTTGTACTGGGAAAGTCATGCCCGGTGAACTTTTGTATTGGGAAAGTCATGCCCGGTGAACTTTTGTATTGGGAAAGTCATGCCCGGTGAACTTTTGTATTGGGAAAGTCATGCCCGGTGAACTTTTGTACTGGGAAAGTCATGCCCGGTGAACTTTTGTATTGGGAAAGTCATGCCCGGTGAACTTTTGTATTGGGAAAGTCATGCCCGGTGAACTTTTGTACTGGGAAAGTCATGCCCGGTGAACTTTTGTATTGGGAAAGTCATGCCCGGTGAACTTTTGTATTGGGAAAGTCATGCCCGGTGAACTTTTGTATTGGGAAAGTCATGCCCGGTGGTCTTTTGTACTGGGAAAGTCATGCCCGGTGAACTTTTGTATGGGAAAAGTCATGCCCGGTGATCTTTTGTACTGGGAAAGTCATGCCCGGTCAACTTTTGTACTGGGAAAGTCATGCCCGGTGAAATTTTGTATTGGGAAAGTCATGCCCGGTGAAATTTTGTATTGGAAAGTCATGCCCGGTGAACTTTTGTATTGGGAAAGTCATGCCCGGTGATCTTTTGTACTGGGAAAGTCATGCCCGGTGATCTTTTGTATTGGGAAAGTCATGCCGGTGAACTTTTGTATTGGGAAAGTCATGCCCGGTGAACTTTTGTACTGGGAAAGTCATGCCCGGTGAACTTTTGTACTGGGAAAGTCATGCCCGGTGATCTTTTGTATTGGGAAAGTCATGCCCGGTCATCTTTTGTACTGGGAAAGTCATGCCCGGTGATCTTTGTACTGGGAAGTCATGCCCGGTGAACTCTTGTACTGGGAAAGTCATGCCCGGTGAACTTTTGTATTGGGAAAGTCATGCCCGGTGAACTTTTGTATTGGGAAAGTCATGCCCGGTGAACTTTTGTATTGGGAAAGTCATGCCCGGTGAACTTTTGTATTGGGAAAGTCATGCCCGGTGAACTTTTGTATTGGGAAAGTCATGCCCGGTGAACTTTTGTACTAGGAAAGTCATGCCCGGTGAACTTTTGTATTGGGAAAGTCATGCCCGGTGAACTTTTGTATTGGGAAAGTCATGCCCGGTGAACTTTTGTATTGGGAAAGTCATGCCCGGTGATCTTTTGTACTGGGAAAGTCATGCCCGGTGAACTTTTGTATGGGAAAAGTCATGCCCGGTGATATTTTGTACTGGGAAAGTCATGCCCGGTGAACTTTTGTATGGGAAAAGTCATGCCCGGTGAACTTTTGTATGGGAAAAGTCATGCCCGGTGAACTTTTGTATTGGGAAAGTCATGCCCGGTCAACTTTTGTATTGGGAAAGTCATGCCCGGTGATCTTTTGTACTGGGAAAGTCATGCCCGGTGAACTTTTGTATTGGGAAAGTCATGCCCAGTCAACTTTTGTATTGGGAAAGTCATGCCCGGTCAACTTTTGTATGAGAAAGTCATGCCCGGTGATCTTTTGTACTGGGAAAGTCATTCCCGGTGAACTTTTGTATGGGAAAAGTCATGCCCGGTGATCTTTTGTACTGGGAAAGTCATGCCCGGTCAACTTTTGTATGGGAAAAGTCATGCCCGGTGAACTTTTGTATTGGGAAAGTCATGCCCGGTCAACTTTTTGTATTAGGAAAGTCATGCCCGGTGAACTTTTGTACTGGGAAAGTCATGCCCGGTGAACTTTTGTATTGGAAAAGTCATGCCCGGTCAACTTTTGTATTGGGAAAGTCATGCCCGGTGATCTTTTGTACTGGGAAAGTCATGCCCGGTGAACTTTTGTATTGGGAAAGTCATGCCCGGTGAACTTTTGTATGGAAAAAGTCATGCCCGGTGAACTTTTGTATTGGGAAAGTCATGCCCGGTGATCTTTTGTACTGGGAAAGTCATGCCCGGTGAACTTTTGTATTGGGAAAGTCATGCCCGGTCAACTTTTGTATTGGGAAAGTCATGCCCGGTGAACTTTTGTATTGGGAAAGTCATGCCCGGTGATCTTTTGTACTGGGAAAGTCATGCCCGGTGAACTTTTGTATTGGGAAAGTCATGCCCGGTGAACTTTTGTATTGGGAAAGTCATGCCCGGTGAACTTTTGTACTGGGAAAGTCATGCCCGGTGAACTTTTGTATAGGGAAAGTCATGCCCGGTGAACTTTTGTATTGGGAAAGCCATGCCCGGTCAACTTTTGTATGGGAAAAGTCATGCCCGGTGGACTTTTGTATTGGGAAGTCATGCCCGGTCAACTTTTGTATTAGGAAAGTCATGCCCGGTGAACTTTTGTATGGGAAAAGTCATGCCCGGTGATCTTTTGTACTGGGAAAGTCATGCCCGTGAACTTTTGTATTGGGAAAGTCATGCCCGGTGAACTTTTGTATTGGGAAAGTCATGCCCGGTGAACTTTTGTACTGGGAAAGTCATGCCCGGTGAACTTTTGTACTGGGAAAGTCATGCCCGGTCAACTTTTGTATTGGGAAAGTCATGCCCGGTGAACTTTTGTATTGGGAAAGTCATGCCCGGTGAACTTTTGTATTGGGAAAGTCATGCCCGGTGAACTTTTGTATTGGGAAAGTCATGCCCGGTCAACTTTTGTATTGGGAAAGTCATGCCCGGTGAACTTTTGTATTGGGAAAGTCATGCCCGGTGAACTTTTGTATTGGGAAAGTCATGCCCGGTGAACTTTTGTACTAGGAAAGTCATGCCCGGTGAACTTTTGTATTGGGAAAGTCATGCCCGGTGAACTTTTGTATTGGGAAAGTCATGCCCGGTGAACTTTTGTATTGGGAAAGTCATGCCCGGTGATCTTTTGTACTGGGAAAGTCATGCCCGGTGAACTTTTGTATGGGAAAAGTCATGCCCGGTGATCTTTTGTACTGGGAAAGTCATGCCCGGTGAACTTTTGTATGGGAAAAGTCATGCCCGGTGAACTTTTGTATGGGAAAAGTCATGCCCGGTGAACTTTTGTATTGGGAAAGTCATGCCCGGTCAACTTTTGTATTGGGAAAGTCATGCCCGGTGATCTTTTGTACTGGGAAAGTCATGCCCGGTGAACTTTTGTATTGGGAAAGTCATGCCCGGTCAACTTTTGTATTGGGAAAGTCATGCCCGGTCAACTTTTGTATTGAGAAAGTCATGCCCGGTGATCTTTTGTACTGGGAAAGTCATGCCCGGTGAACTTTTGTATGGGAAAAGTCATGCCCGGTGATCTTTTGTACTGGGAAAGTCATGCCCGGTCAACTTTTGTATGGGAAAAGTCATGCCCGGTGAACTTTTGTATTGGGAAAGTCATGCCCGGTCAACTTTTGTATTGGGAAAGTCATGCCCGGTGATCTTTTGTATTGGGAAAGTCATGCCCGGTCAACTTTTGTATTGGGAAAGTCATGCCCGGTGAACTTTTGTACTGGGAAAGTCATGCCCGGTGAACTTTTGTATTGGAAAAGTCATGCCCGGTCAACTTTTGTATTGGGAAAGTCATGCCCGGTGATCTTTTGTACTGGGAAAGTCATGCCCGGTGAACTTTTGTATTGGGAAAGTCATGCCCGGTGAACTTTTGTATGGAAAAAGTCATGCCCGGTGATCTTTTGTACTGGGAAAGTCATGCCCGGTCAACTTTTGTATGGGAAAAGTCATGCCCGGTGAACTTTTGTATTGGGAAAGTCATGCCCGGTCAACTTTTGTATTAGGAAAGTCATGCCCGGTGAACTTTTGTACTGGGAAAGTCATGCCCGGTGAACTTTTGTATTGGGAAAGTCATGCCCGGTCATCTTTTGTATTGGGAAAGTCATGCCCGGTGATCTTTTGTACTGGGAAAGTCATGCCCGGTGAACTTTTGTACTGGGAAAGTCATGCCCGGTGAACTTTTGTATTGGGAAAGTCATGCCCGGTGAACTTTTGTATTGGGAAAGTCATGCCCGGTGAACTTTTGTATTGGGAAAGTCATGCCCGGTGAACTTTTGTATTGGGAAAGTCATGCCCGGTGAACTTTTGTATTGGGAAAGTCATGCCCGGTGAACTTTTGTACTGGGAAAGTCATGCTCGGTGAACTTTTGTATTGGGAAAGTCATGCCCGGTGAACTTTTGTATTGGGAAAGTCATGCCCGGTGAACTTTTGTATTGGGAAAGTCATGCCCGGTGATCTTTTGTACTGGGAAAGTCATGCCCGGTGAACTTTTGTATGGGAAAAGTCATGCCCGGTGATCTTTTGTACTGGGAAAGTCATGCCCGGTGAACTTTTGTATGGGAAAAGTCATGCCCGGTGAACTTTTGTATGGGAAAAGTCATGCCCGGTGAACTTTTGTATTGGGAAAGTCATGCCCGGTCAACTTTTGTATTGGGAAAGTCATGCCCGGTGATCTTTTGTACTGGGAAAGTCATGCCCGGTGAACTTTTGTATTGGGAAAGTCATGCCCGGTCAATTTTTGTATTGGGAAAGTCATGCCCGGTCAACTTTTGTATTGGGAAAGTCATGCCCGGTGATCTTTTGTACTGGGAAAGTCATGCCCGGTGAACTTTTGTATGGGAAAAGTCATGCCCGGTGATCTTTTGTACTGGGAAAGTCATGCCCGGTCAACTTTTGTATGGGAAAAGTCATGCCCGGTGAACTTTTGTATTGGGAAAGTCATGCCCGGTCAACTTTTGTATTAGGAAAGTCATGCCCGGTGAACTTTTGTACTGGGAAAGTCATGCCCGGTGAACTTTTGTATTGGGAAAGTCATGCCCGGTCAACTTTTCTATTGGGAAAGTCATGCCCGGTGATCTTTTGTACTGGGAAAGTCATGCCCGGTGAACTTTTGTATTGGGAAAGTCATGCCCGGTGAACTTTTGTATGGGAAAAGTCATGCCCGGTGAACTTTTGTATTGGGAAAGTCATGCCCGGTGATCTTTTGTACTGGGAAAGTCATGCCCGGTGATCTTTTGTACTGGGAAAGTCATGCCCGGTGAACTTTTGTATTGGGAAAGTCATGCCCGGTGAACTTTTGTATGGGAAAAGTCATGCCCGGTGAACTTTTGTATTGGGAAAGTCATGCCCGGTGATCTTTTGTACTGGGAAAGTCATGCCCGGTGAACTTTTGTATTGGGAAAGTCATGCCCGGTCAACTTTTGTGTTGGGAAAGTCATGCCCGGTGAACTTTTGTATTGGGAAAGTCATGCCCGGTGAACTTTTGTATTGGGAAAGTCATGCCCGGTGAACTTTTGTATTGGGAAAGTCATGCCCGGTGAACTTTTGTATTGGGAAAGTCATGCCCGGTGAACTTTTGTACTGGGAAAGTCATGCCCGGTGAACTTTTGTACTGGGAAAGTCATGCCCGGTCAACTTTTGTATTGGGAAAGTCATGCCCGGTGAACTTTTGTATTGGGAAAGTCATGCCCGGTGAACTTTTGTATTGGGAAAGTCATGCCCGGTCAACTTTTGTATTGGGAAAGTCATGCCCGGTGATCTTTTGTACTGGGAAAGTCATGCCCGGTGAACTTTTGTACTGGGAAAGTCATGCCCGGTGAACTTTTGTATTGGGAAAGTCATGCCCGGTGATCTTTTGTACTGGGAAAGTCATGCCCGGTGAACTTTTGTATTGGGAAAGTCATGCCCGGTGAACTTTTGTATTGGGAAAGTCATGCCCGGTGAACTTTTGTATTGGGAAAGTCATGCCCGGTGATCTTTTGTACTGGGAAAGTCATGCCCGGTGAACTTTTGTATGGGAAAAGTCATGCCCGGTGATCTTTTGTACTGGGAAAGTCATGCCCGGTGAACTTTTGTATGGGAAAAGTCATGCCCGGTGAACTTTTGTATGAGAAAAGTCATGCCCGGTGAACTTTTGTATTGGGAAAGTCATGCCCGGTCAACTTTTGTATTGGGAAAGTCATGCCCGGTGATCTTTTGTACTGGGAAAGTCATGCCCGGTGAACTTTTGTATTGGGAAAGTCATGCCCGGTCAACTTTTGTATTGGGAAAGTCATGCCCGGTCAACTTTTGTATTGAGAAAGTCATGCCCGGTGATCTTTTGTGCTGGGAAAGTCATGCCCGGTGAACTTT
Source organism: Musca autumnalis (assembly GCF_047663935.1). NCBI lineage: Eukaryota > Metazoa > Arthropoda > Insecta > Diptera > Muscidae > Musca > Musca autumnalis. The sequence goes on from NW_027412072.1 coordinate 53,109, forward strand.
TGTATGGGAAAAGTCATGCCCGGTGATATTTTGTACTGGGAAAGTCATGCCCGGTCAACTTTTGTATGGGAAAAGTCATGCCCGGTGAACTTTTGTATTGGGAAAGTCATGCCCGGTCAACTTTTGTATTAGGAAAGTCATGCCCGGTGAACTTTTGTACTGGGAAAGTCATGCCCGGTGAACTTTTGTATTGGAAAAGTCATGCCCGGTCAACTTTTGTATTGGGAAAGTCATGCCCGGTGATCTTTTGTACTGGGAAAGTCATGCCCGGTGAACTTTTGTATTGGGAAAGTCATGCCCGGTGAACTTTTGTATGGAAAAAGTCATGCCCGGTGAACTTTTGTATTGGGAAAGTCATGCCCGGTGATCTTTTGTACTGGGAAAGTCATGCCCGGTGAACTTTTGTATTGGGAAAGTCATGCCCGGTCAACTTTTGTATTGGGAAAGTCATGCCCGGTGAACTTTTGTATTGGGAAAGTCATGCCCGGTGATCTTTTGTACTGGGAAAGTCATGCCCGGTGAACTTTTGTATTGGGAAAGTCATGCCCGGTGAACTTTTGTATTGGGAAAGTCATGCCCGGTGAACTTTTGTACTGGGAAAGTCATGCCCGGTGAACTTTTGTATAGGGAAAGTCATGCCCGGTGAACTTTTGTATTGGGAAAGCCATGCCCGGTCAACTTTTGTATGGGAAAAGTCATGCCCGGTGGACTTTTGTATTGGGAAAGTCATGCCCGGTCAACTTTTGTATTAGGAAAGCCATGCCCGGTGAACTTTTGTATGGGAAAAGTCATGCCCGGTGATCTTTTGTACTGGGAAAGTCATGCCCGGTGAACTTTTGTATTGGGAAAGTCATGCCCGGTGAACTTTTGTATTGGGAAAGTCATGCCCGGTGAACTTTTGTACTGGGAAAGTCATGCCCGGTGAACTTTTGTACTGGGAAAGTCATGCCCGGTGAACTTTTGTATTGGGAAAGTCATGCCCGGTGAACTTTTGTATTGGGAAAGTCATGCCCGGTGAACTTTTGTATTGGGAAAGTCATGCCCGGTGAACTTTTGTATTGGGAAAGTCATGCCCGGTCAACTTTTGTATTAGGTAAGTCATGCCCGGTGAACTTTTGTATGGGAAAAGTCATGCCCGGTGATCTTTTGTACTGGGAAAGTCATGCCCGGTGAACTTTTGTATTGGGAAAGTCATGCCCGGTGAACTTTTGTATTGGGAAAGTCATGCCCGGTGAACTTTTGTATTGGGAAAGTAATGCCTGGGAAAGTCATGACCGGTGAACTTTTGTATTGGGAAAGTAATGCCTGGGAAAGTCATGCCCGGTGAACTTTTGTATTGGGAAAGTAATGCCCGGTGAACTTTTGTACTGGGAAAGTCATGCCCGGTGAACTTTTGTATTGGGAAAGTCATGCCCGGTGAACTTTTGTATTGGGAAAGTCATGCCCGGTGAACTTTTGTATTGGGAAAGTCATGCCCGGTGATCTTTTGTACTGGGAAAGTCATGCCCGATGAACTTTTGTACTGGGAAAGTCATGCCCGGTGAACTTTTGTATTGGGAAAGTCATGCCCGGTCAACTTTTGTATTGGGAAAGTCATGCCCGGTCAACTTTTGTATTGGGAAAGTCATGCCCGGTCAACTTTTGTATTGGGAAAGTCATGCCCGGTGAACTTTTGTATTGGGAAAGTCATGCCCGGTGATCTTTTGTACTGGGAAAGTCATGCCCGGTGAACTTTTGTATTGGGAAAGTAATGCCCGGTGAACTTTTGTATTGGGAAAGTCATGCCCGGTGAACTTTTGTACTGGGAAAGTCATTCCCGGTGAACTTTTGTATTGGGAAGTCATGCCCGGTGAACTTTTGTATTGGGAAAGTCATGCCCGGTCAACTTTTGTATGGGAAAAGTCATGCCCGGTGAACTTTTGTATTGGGAAAGTCATGCCCGGTGAACTTTTGTATTGGGAAAGTCATGCCCGGTGAACTTTTGTATGGGAAAAGTCATGCCCGGTGATCTTTTGTACTGGGAAAGTCATGCCCGGTGAACTTTTGTATTGGGAAAGTCATGCCCGGTGAACTTTTGTATTGGGAAAGTCATGCCCGGTGAACTTTTGTATTGGGAAAGTCATGCCCGGTGAACTTTTGAATGGGAAAAGTCATGCCCGGTGATCTTTTGTACTGGGAAAGTCATGCCCGGTGAACTTTTGTATTGGGAAAGTCATGCCCGGTCAACTTTTGTATTGGGAAAGTCATGCCCGGTGAACTTTTGTATTGGGAAAGTCATGCCCGGTGAACTTTTGTATTGGGAAAGTCATGCCCGGTGAACTTTTGTACTGGGAAAGTCATGCCCGGTGAACTTTTGTATTGGGAAAGTCATGCCCGGTCAACTTTTGTATTGGGAAAGTCATGCCCTGTCAACTTTTGTATTGGGAAAGTCATGCCCGGTGATCTTTTGTACTGGGAAAGTCATGCCCGGTGAACTTTTGTATGGGAAAAGTCATGCCCGGTGAACTTTTGTATTGGGAAAGTCATGCCCGGTCAACTTTTGTATTGGGAAAGTCATGCCCGGTGAACTTTTGTACTGGGAAAGTCATGCCCGGTGAACTTTTGTATTGGGAAAGTCATGCCCGGTCAACTCTTGTACTGGGAAAGTCATGCCCGGTGAACTTTTGTATTGGGAAAGTCATGCCCGGTGAACTTTTGTATTGGGAAAGTCATGCCCGGTGAACTTTTGTACTGGGAAAGTCATGCCCGGTGAACTTTTGTATTGGGAAAGTCATGCCCGGTGAACTTTTGTATTGGGAAAGTCATGCCCGGTGAACTTTTGTATTGGGAAAATCATGCCCGGTGAACTTTTGTACTGGGAAAGTCATGCCCGGTGAACTTTTGTATTGGGAAAGCCATGCCCGGTGAACTTTTGTATTGGGAAAGTCATGCCCGGTGAACTTTTGTATTGGGAAAGTCATGCCCGGTGAACTTTTGTATTGGGAAAGTCATGCCCGGTGAACTTTTGTATTGGGAAAGTCATGCCCGGTGAACTTTTGTATTGGGAAAGTCATGCCCGGTCAACTTTTGTATTGGGAAAGCCATGCCCGGTGAACTTTTGTACTGGGAAAGTCATGCCCGGTGAACTTTTGTATTGGGAAAGTCATGCCCGGTGAACTTTTGTATGGGAAAAGTCATGCCCGGTGAACTTTTGTATGGGAAAAGTCATGCACGGTGAACTTTTGTATTGGGAAAGTCATGCCCGGTCAACTTTTGTATTGGGAAAGTCATGCCCGGTGATCTTTTGTACTGGGAAAGTCATGCCCGGTGAACTTTTGTATTGGGAAAGTCATGCCCGGTCAACTTTTGTATTGGGAAAGTCATGCCCGGTCAACTTTTGTATTGGGAAAGTCGTGCCCGGTGATCTTTTGTACTGGGAAAGTCATGCCCGGTGATCTTTTGTACTGGGAAAGTCATGCCCGGTCAACTTTTGTATGGGAAAAGTCATGCCCGATGCACTTTTGTATTGGGAAAGTCATGCCCGGTCAACTTTTGAATTAGGAAAGTCATGCCCGGTGATCTTTTGTACTGGGAAAGTCATGCCCGGTGAACTTTTGTATTGGGAAAGTCATGCCCGGTCAACTTTTGTGTTGGGAAAGTCATGCCCGGTCAACTTTTGTATTGGGAAAGTCATGCCCGGTGAACTTTTGTATGGGAAAAGTCATGCCCGGTGAACTTTTGTATGGGAAAAGTCATGCCCGGTGAACTTTTGTATTGGGAAAGTCATGCCCGGTGATCTTTTGTACTGGGAAAGTCATGCCCGGTGAACTTTTGTATTGGGAAAGTCATGCCCGGTCAACTTTTGTATTGGGAAAGTCATGCCCGGTGAACTTTTGTATTGGGAAAGTCATGCCCGGTGATCTTTTGTACTGGGAAAGTCATGCCCGGTGAACTTTTGTATTGGGAAAGTAATGCCCGGTGAACTTTTGTATTGGGAAAGTCATGCCCGGTGAACTTTTGTACTGGGAAAGTCATGCCCGGTGAACTTTTGTATTGGGAAAGTCATGCCCGGTGAACTTTTGTATTGGGAAAGTCATGCCCGGTCAACTTTTGTATGGGAAAAGTCATCCCGGTGAACTTTTGTATTGGGAAAGTCATGCCCGGTCAACTTTTGTATTAGGAAAGTCATGCCCGGTGAACTTTTGTATGGGAAAAGTCATGCCCGGTGATCTTTTGTACTGGGAAAGTCATGCCCGGTGAACTTTTGTATTGGGAAAGTCATGCCCGGTGAACTTTTGTATTGGCAAAGTCATGCCCGGTGAACTTTTGTATTGGGAAAGTCATGCCCGGTGAACTTTTGTACTGGGAAAGTCATGCCCGGTGAACTTTTGTATTGGGAAAGTCATGCCCGGTGAACTTTTGTATTGGGAAAGTCATGCCCGGTGAACTTTTGTATTGGGAAAGTCATGCCCGGTCAACTTTTGTATTGGGAAAGTCATGCCCGGTGAACTTTTGTACTGGGAAAGTCATGCCCGGTGAACTTTTGTATTGGGAAAGTCATGCCCGGTGAACTTTTGTATTGGGAAAGTCATGCCCGGTCAACTTTTGTATGGGAAAAGTCATGCCCGGTGAACTTTTGTATGGGAAAAGTCATGCCCGGTGAACTTTTGTATTGGGAAAGTCATGCCCGGTGATCTTTTGTATTGGGAAAGTCATGCCCGGTCAACTTTTGTATGGGAAAAGTCATGCCCGGTGAACTTTTGTATTGGGAAAGTCATGCCCGGTCAACTTTTGTATTAGGAAAGTCATGCCCGGTGAACTCTTGTATGGGAAAAGTCATCTCCGGTGAACTTTTGTATTAGGAAAGTCATGCCCGGTCAACTTTTGTATTGTGAAAGTCATGCCCGGTGAACTTTTGTACTGGGAAAGTCATGCCCGGTGATCTTTTGTACTGGGAAAGTCATGCCCGGTGAACTTTTGTATTGGGAAAGTCATGCCCGGTGAACTTTTGTATTGGGAAATTCATGCCCGGTGAACTTTTGTATTGGGAAAGTCATGCCCGGTCAACTTTTGTATTGGGAAAGTCATGCCCGGTCAACTTTTGTATTGGGAAAGTCATGCCCGGTGATCTTTTGTACTGGGAAAGTCATGCCCGGTGAACTTTTGTATTGGGAAAGTCATGCCCGGTCAACTTTTGTATTGGGAAAGTCATGCCCGGTGAACTTTTGTATTGGGAAAGTCATGCCCGGTGAACTTTTGTATTGGGAAAGTCATGCCCGGTGATCTTTTGTACTGGGAAAGTCATGCCCGGTGAACTTTTGTATTGGGAAAGTCATGCCCGGTGAACTTTTGTATTGGGAAAGTCATGCCCGGTGAACTTTTGTATTGGGAAAGTCATGCCCGGTGAACTTTTGTATTGGGAAAGTCATGCCCGGTGAACTTTTGTATTGGGAAAGTCATGCACGGTGATATTTTGTACTGGGAAAGTCATGCCCGGTGAACTTTTGTATGGGAAAAGTCATGCCCGGTGAACTTTTGTATGGGAAAAGTCATGCCCGGTGAACTTTTGTATTGGGAAAGTCATGCCCGGTGAACTTTTGTATGGGAAAAGTCATGCCCGGTGAACTTTTGTATTGGGAAAGTCATGCCCGGTCAACTTTTGTATTGGGAAAGTCATGCCCGGTGAACTTTTGTACTGGGAAAGTGATGCCCGGTGAACTTTTGTATTGGGAAAGTCATGCCCGGTGAACTTTTGTATGGGAAAAGTCATGCCCGGTGAACTTTTGTATGGGAAAAGTCATGCCCGGTGAACTTTTGTATTGGGAAAGTCATGCCCGGTGATCTTTTGTATTGGGAAAGTCATGCCCGGTCAACTTTTGTATGGGAAAAGTCATGCCCGGTGAACTTTTGTATTGGGAAAGTCATGCCCGGTCAACTTTTGTATTAGGAAAGTCATGCCCGGTGAACTCTTGTATGGGAAAAGTCATCTCCGGTGAACTTTTGTATTAGGAAAGTCATGCCCGGTCAACTTTTGTATTGTGAAAGTCATGCCCGGTGAACTTTTGTACTGGGAAAGTCATGCCCGGTGATCTTTTGTACTGGGAAAGTCATGCCCGGTGAACTTTTGTATTGGGAAAGTCATGCCCGGTGATCTTTTGTATTGGGAAAGTCATGCCCGGTGAACTTTTGTATTGGGAAAGTCATGCCCGGTGAACTTTTGTATTGGGAAAGTCATGCCCGGTGAACTTTTGTATTGGGGAAGTCATGCCCGGTGAACTTTTGTATTGGGAAAGTCATGCCCGGTGATCTTTTGTACTGGGAAAGTCATGCCCGGTGAACTTTTGTATGGGAAAAGTCATGCCCGGTGAACTTTTGTATTGGGAAAGTCATGCCCGGTGAACTTTTGTATTGGGAAAGTCATGCCCGGTGAACTTTTGTACTGGGAAAGTGATGCCCGGTGAACTTTTGTATTGGGAAAGTCATGCCCGGTGAACTTTTGTATTGGGAAAGTCATGCCCGGTCAACTTTTGTATTGGGAAAGTCATGCCCGGTCAACTTTTGTATTGGGAAAGTCATGCCCGGTGAACTTTTGTACTGGGAAAGTCATGCCCGGTGAACTTTTGTATTGGAAAAGTCATGCCCGTCAACTTTTGTATTGGGAAAGTCATGCCCGGTGATCTTTTGTACTGGGAAAGTCATGCCCGGTGAACTTTTGTATTGGGAAAGTCATGCCCGGTGAACTTTTGCATGGAAAAAGTCATGCCCGGTGAACTTTTGTATGGGAAAAGTCATGCCCGGTGAACTTTTGTATTGGGAAAGTCATGCCCGGTGATCTTTTGTACTGGGAAAGTCATGCCCGGTGAACTTTTGTATTGGGAAAGTCATGCCCGGTGAACTTTTGTATTGGGAAAGTCATGCCCGGTCAACTTTTGTATTGGGAAAGTCATGCCCGGTGATCTTTTGTACTGGGAAAGTCATGCCCGGTGAACTTTTGTATGGGAGAAGTCATGCCCGGTGAACTTTTGTATTGGGAAAGTCATGCCCGGTGAACTTTTGTACTGGGAAAGTCATGCCCGGTGAACTTTTGTATTGGGAAAGTCAGGCCCGGTGAACTTTTGTATTGGGAAAGTCATACCCGGTGAACTTTTGTATTGGGAAAGTCATGCCCGGTGAACTTTTGTACTGGGAAAGTCATGCCCGGTCAACTTTTGTATTGGGAAAGTCATGCCCCGTTATCTTTTGTACTGGGAAAGTCATGCCCGGTGAACTTTTGTACTGGGAAAGTCATGCCCGGTGAACTTTTGTACTGGGAAAGTCATGCCCGGTGAACTTTTGTATTGGGAAAGTCATGCCCGGTGAACTTTTGTATTGGGAAAGTCATGCCCGGTGAACTTTTGTATTGGGAAAGTCATGCCCGGTGATCTTTTGTACTGGGAAAGTCATGCCCGGTGAACTTTTGTATTGGGAAAGTCATGCCCGGTGAACTTTTGTATGGGAAAAGTCATGCCCGGTGAACTTTTGTATTGGGAAAGTCATGCCCGGTCAACTTTTGTATTGGGAAAGTCATGCCCGGTGAACTTTTGTACTGGGAAAGTCATGCCCGGTGAACTTTTGTATTGGGAAAGTCATGCCCGGTGAACTTTTGTATTGGGAAAGTCATGCCCGGTGAACTTTTGTATGGGAAAAGTCATGCCCGGTGAACTTTTGTATGGGAAAAGTCATGCCCGGTGAACTTTTGTATTGGGAAAGTCATGCCCGGTGATCTTTTGTATTGGGAAAGTCATGCCCGGTCAACTTTTGTATGGGAAAAGTCATGCCCGGTGAACTTTTGTATTGGGAAAGTCATGCCCGGTCAACTTTTGTATTAGGAAAGTCATGCCCGGTGAACTCTTGTATGGGAAAAGTCATCTCCGGTGAACTTTTGTATTAGGAAAGTCATGCCCGGTCAACTTTTGTATTGTGAAAGTCATGCCCGGTGAACTTTTGTACTGGGAAAGTCATGCCCGGTGATCTTTTGTACTGGGAAAGTCATGCCCGGTGAACTTTTGTATTGGGAAAGTCATGCCCGGTGATCTTTTGTATTGGGAAAGTCATGCCCGGTGAACTTTTGTATTGGGAAAGTCATGCCCGGTGAACTTTTGTATTGGGAAAGTCATGCCCGGTGAACTTTTGTATTGGGGAAGTCATGCCCGGTGAACTTTTGTATTGGGAAAGTCATGCCCGGTGATCTTTTGTACTGGGAAAGTCATGCCCGGTGAACTTTTGTATGGGAAAAGTCATGCCCGGTGAACTTTTGTATTGGGAAAGTCATGCCCGGTGAACTTTTGTATTGGGAAAGTCATGCCCGGTGAACTTTTGTACTGGGAAAGTGATGCCCGGTGAACTTTTGTATTGGGAAAGTCATGCCCGGTGAACTTTTGTATTGGGAAAGTCATGCCCGGTCAACTTTTGTATTGGGAAAGTCATGCCCGGTCAACTTTTGTATTGGGAAAGTCATGCCCGGTGAACTTTTGTACTGGGAAAGTCATGCCCGGTGAACTTTTGTATTGGAAAAGTCATGCCCGTCAACTTTTGTATTGGGAAAGTCATGCCCGGTGATCTTTTGTACTGGGAAAGTCATGCCCGGTGATCTTTTGTACTGGGAAAGTCATGCCCGGTGAACTTTTGTATTGGGAAAGTCATGCCCGGTGAACTTTTGCATGGAAAAAGTCATGCCCGGTGAACTTTTGTATGGGAAAAGTCATGCCCGGTGAACTTTTGTATTGGGAAAGTCATGCCCGGTGATCTTTTGTACTGGGAAAGTCATGCTCGGTGAACTTTTGTATTGGGAAAGTCATGCCCGGTGAACTTTTGTATTGGGAAAGTCATGCCCGGTCAACTTTTGTATTGGGAAAGTCATGCCCGGTGATCTTTTGTACTGGGAAAGTCATGCCCGGTGAACTTTTGTATGGGAGAAGTCATGCCCGGTGAATTTTGTATTGGGAAAGTCATGCCCGGTGAACTTTTGTATTGGGAAAGTCAGGCCCGGTGAATTTTTGTATTGGGAAAGTCATACCCGGTGAACTTTTGTATTGGGAAAGTCATGCCCGGTGAACTTTTGTACTGGGAAAGTCATGCCCGGTCAACTTTTGTATTGGGAAAGTCATGCCCCGTTATCTTTTGTACTGGGAAAGTCATGCCCGGTGAACTTTTGTACTGGGAAAGTCATGCCCGGTGAACTTTTGTACTGGGAAAGTCATGCCCGGTGAACTTTTGTATTGGGAAAGTCATGCCCGGTGAACTTTTGTATTGGGAAAGTCATGCCCGGTGAACTTTTGTATTGGGAAAGTCATGCCCGGTGATCTTTTGTACTGGGAAAGTCATGCCCGGTGAACTTTTGTATTGGGAAAGTCATACCCGGTGAACTTTTGTATTGGGAAAGTCATGCCCGGTAAACTTTTGTACTGGAAAAAGTCATGCCCGGTGAACTTTTGTATTGGGAAAGTCATGCCCGGTCACCTTTTGTATTGGGAAAGTCATGCCCCGTTATCTTTTGTACTGGGAAAGTCATGCCCGGTGAACTTTTGTATTGGGAAAGTCATGCCCGGTGAACTTTTGTACTGGGAAAGTCATGCCCGGTGAACTTTTGTACTGGGAAAGTCATGCCCGGTGAACTTTTGTATTGGGAAAGTCATGCCCGGTGAACTTTTGTATTGGGAAAGTCATGCCCGCTGAACTTTTGTATTGGGAAAGTCATGCCCGGTCAACTTTTGTATTGGGAACGTCATGCCCGGTGAACTTTTGTATTGGGAAAGTCATGCCCGGTGAACTTTTGTATTGGGAAAGTCATGCCCGGTGAACTTTTGTATTGGGAAAGTCATGCCCGGTCAACTTTTGTATTGGGAAAGTCATGCCCGGTGATCTTTTGTACTGGGAAAGTCATGCCCGGTGAACTTTTGTATGGGAAAAGTCATGCCCGGTGAACTTTTGTATTGGGAAAGTCATGCCCGGTGAACTTTTGTACTGGGAAAGTCATGCCCGGTGAACTTTTGTATTGGGAAAGTCATGCCCGGTCAACTTTTGTATTGGGAAAGTCATGCCCGGTGATCTTTTGTACTGGGAAAGTCATGCCCGGTGATCTTTTGTATGGGAAAAGTCATGCCCGGTCAACTTTTGTATTGGGAAAGTCATGCCCGGTCAACTTTTGTATTGGGAAAGTCATGCCCGGTGAACTTTTGTATGGGAAAAGTCATGCCCGGTGAACTTTTGCATTGGGAAAGTCATGCCCGGTGATCTTTTGTATTGGGAAAGTCATGCCCGGTGAACTTTTGTATTGGGAAAGTCATGCCCGGTGAACTTTTGTATTGGGAAAGTCATGCCCGGTGAACTTTTGTATTGGGGAAGTCATGCCCGGTGAACTTTTGTATTGGGAAAGTCATGCCCGGTGATCTTTTGTACTGGGAAAGTCATGCCCGGTGAACTTTTGTATGGGAAAAGTCATGCCCGGTGAACTTTTGTATTGGGAAAGTCATGCCCGGTGAACTTTTGTATTGGGAAAGTCATGCCCGGTGAACTTTTGCACTGGGAAAGTGATGCCCGGTGAACTTTTGTATTGGGGAAAGTCATGCCGGTGAACTTTTGTATTGGGAAAGTCATGCCCGGTCAACTTTTGTATTGGGAAAGTCATGCCCGGTCAACTTTTGTATTGGGAAAGTCATGCCCGGTGAACTTTTGTACTGGGAAAGTCATGCCCGGTGAACTTTTGTATTGGAAAAGTCATGCCCGTCAACTTTTGTATTGGGAAAGTCATGCCCGGTGATCTTTTGTACTGGGAAAGTCATGCCCGGTGAACTTTTGTATTGGGAAAGTCATGCCCGGTGAACTTTTGCATGGAAAAAGTCATGCCCGGTGAACTTTTGTATGGGAAAAGTCATGCCCGGTGAACTTTTGTATTGGGAAAGTCATGCCCGGTGATCTTTTGTACTGGGAAAGTCATGCCCGGTGAACTTTTGTATTGGGAAAGTCATGCCCGGTGAACTTTTGTATTGGGAAAGTCATGCCCGGTCAACTTTTGTATTGGGAAAGTCATGCCCGGTGATCTTTTGTACTGGGAAAGTCATGCCCGGTGAACTTTTGTATGGGAGAAGTCATGCCCGGTGAACTTTTGTATTGGGAAAGTCATGCCCGGTGAACTTTTGTACTGGGAAAGTCATGCCCGGTGAACTTTTGTATTGGGAAAGTCAGGCCCGGTGAACTTTTGTATTGGGAAAGTCATACCCGGTGAACTTTTGTATTGGGAAAGTCATGCCCGGTGAACTTTTGTACTGGGAAAGTCATGCCCGGTCAACTTTTGTATTGGGAAAGTCATGCCCCGTTATCTTTTGTACTGGGAAAGTCATGCCCGGTGAACTTTTGTACTGGGAAAGTCATGCCCGGTGAACTTTTGTACTGGGAAAGTCATGCCCGGTGAACTTTTGTATTGGGAAAGTCATGCCCGGTGAACTTTTGTATTGGGAAAGTCATGCCCGGTGAACTTTTGTATTGGGAAAGTCATGCCCGGTGATCTTTTGTACTGGGAAAGTCATGCCCGGTGAACTTTTGTATTGGGAAAGTCATACCCGGTGAACTTTTGTATTGGAAAAGTCATGCCCGGTGAACTTTTGTACTGGAAAAAGTCATGCCCGGTGAACTTTTGTATTGGGAAAGTCATGCCCGGTCAACTTTTGTATTGGGAAAGTCATGCCCCGTTATCTTTTGTACTGGGAAAGTCATGCCCGGTGAACTTTTGTATTGGGAAAGTCATGCCCGGTGAACTTTTGTACTGGGAAAGTCATGCCCGGTGAACTTTTGTACTGGGAAAGTCATGCCCGGTGAACTTTTGTATTGGGAAAGTCATGCCCGGTGAACTTTTGTATTGGGAAAGTCATGCCCGGTGAACTTTTGTATTGGGAAAGTCATGCCCGGTCAACTTTTGTATTGGGAAAGTCATGCCCGGTGATCTTTTGTACTGGGAAAGTCATGCCCGGTGAACTTTTGTATGGGAAAAGTCATGCCCGGTGAACTTTTGTATTGGGAAAGTCATGCCCGGTGAACTTTTGTACTGGGAAAGTCATGCCCGGTGAACTTTTGTATTGGGAAAGTCATGCCCGGTCAACTTTTGTATTGGGAAAGTCATGCCCGGTGATCTTTTGTACTGGGAAAGTCATGCCCGGTGATCTTTTGTATGGGAAAAGTCATGCCCGGTCAACTTTTGTATTGGGAAAGTCATGCCCGGTGAACTTTTGTACTGGGAAAGTCATTCCCGGTCAACTTTTGTATTGGGAAAGTCATGCCCCGTTATCTTTTGTACTGGGAAAGTCATGCCCGGTGAACTTTTGTACTGGGAAAGTCATGCCCGGTGAACTTTTGTACTGGGAAAGTCATGCCCGGTGAACTTTTGTATTGGGAAAGTCATGCCCGGTGAACTTTTGTATTGGGAAAGTCATGCCCGGTGAACTTTTGTATTGGGAAAGTCATGCCCGGTGATCTTTTGTACTGGGAAAGTCATGCCCGGTGAACTTTTGTATTGGGAAAGTCATACCCGGTGAACTTTTGTATTGGGAAAGTCATGACCGGTGAACTTTTGTACTGGAAAAAGTCATGCCCGGTGAACTTTTGTATTGGGAAAGTCATGCCCGGTCAACTTTTGTATTGGGAAAGTCATGCCCCGTTATCTTTTGTACTGGGAAAGTCATGCCCGGTGAACTTTTGTATTGGGAAAGTCATGCCCGGTGAACTTTTGTACTGGGAAAGTCATGCCCGGTGAACTTTTGTACTGGGAAAGTCATGCCCGGTGAACTTTTGTATTGGGAAAGTCATGCCCGGTGAACTTTTGTATTGGGAAAGTCATGCCCGGTGAACTTTTGTATTGGGAAAGTCATGCCCGGTCAACTTTTGTATTGGGAAAGTCATGCCCGGTGAACTTTTGTATTGGGAAAGTCATGCCCGGTGAACTTTTGTATTGGGAAAGTCATGCCCGGTGAACTTCTGTATTGGGAAAGTCATGCCCGGTCAACTTTTGTATTGGGAAAGTCATGCCCGGTGATCTTTTGTACTGGGAAAGTCATGCCCGGTGAACTTTTGTATGGGAAAAGTCATGCCCGGTGAACTTTTGTATTGGGAAAGTCATGCCCGGTGAACTTTTGTACTGGGAAAGTCATGCCCGGTGAACTTTTGTATTGGGAAAGTCATGCCCGGTCAACTTTTGTATTGGGAAAGTCATGCCCGGTGAACTTTTGTACTGGGAAAGTCATGCCCGGTGAACTTTTGTATTGGGAAAGTTATGCCCGGTGAACTTTTGTATTGGGAAAGTCATGCCCGGTGATCTTTTGTATTGGGAAAGTCATGCCCGGTCAACTTTTGTATTGGGAAAGTCATGCCCGGTGAACTTTTGTACTGGGAAAGTCATGCCCGGTGAACTTTTGTATTGGAAAAGTCATGCCCGTCAACTTTTGTATTGGGAAAGTCATGCCCGGTGATCTTTTGTACTGGGAAAGTCATGCCCGGTGAACTTTTGTATTGGGAAAGTCATGCCCGGTGAACTTTTGCATGGAAAAAGTCATGCCCGGTGAACTTTTGTATGGGAAAAGTCATGCCCGGTGAACTTTTGTATTGGGAAAGTCATGCCCGGTGATCTTTTGTACTGGGAAAGTCATGCCCGGTGAACTTTTGTATTGGGAAAGTCATGCCCGGTGAACTTTTGTATTGGGAAAGTCATGCCCGGTCAACTTTTGTATTGGGAAAGTCATGCCCGGTGATCTTTTGTACTGGGAAAGTCATGCCCGGTGAACTTTTGTATGGGAGAAGTCATGCCCGGTGAACTTTTGTATTGGGAAAGTCATGCCCGGTGAACTTTTGTACTGGGAAAGTCATGCCCGGTGAACTTTTGTATTGGGAAAGTCAGGCCCGGTGAACTTTTGTATTGGGAAAGTCATACCCGGTCAACTTTTGTATTGGGAAAGTCATGCCCCGTTATCTTTTGTACTGGGAAAGTCATGCCCGGTGAACTTTTGTATTGGGAAAGTCATGCCCGGTGAACTTTTGTACTGGGAAAGTCATGCCCGGTGAACTTTTGTACTGGGAAAGTCATGCCCGGTGAACTTTTGTATTGGGAAAGTCATGCCCGGTGAACTTTTGTATTGGGAAAGTCATGCCCGGTGAACTTTTGTATTGGGAAAGTCATGCGCGGTCAACTTTTGTATTGGGAAAGTCATGCCCGGTGAACTTTTGTATTGGGAAAGTCATGCCCGGTGAACTTTTGTATTGGGAAAGTCATGCCCGGTGAACTTTTGTATTGGGAAAGTCATGCCCGGTCAACTTTTGTATTGGGAAAGTCATGCCCGGTGATCTTTTGTACTGGGAAAGTCATGCCCGGTGAACTTTTGTATGGGAAAAGTCATGCCCGGTGAACTTTTGTATTGGGAAAGTCATGCCCGGTGAACTTTTGTACTGGGAAAGTCATGCCCGGTGAACTTTTGTATTGGGAAAGTCATGCCCGGTCAACTTTTGTATTGGGAAAGTCATGCCCGGTGAACTTTTGTACTGGGAAAGTCATGCCCGGTGAACTTTTGTATTGGGAAAGTTATGCCCGGTGAACTTTTGTATTGGGAAAGTCATGCCCGGTGATCTTTTGTATTGGGAAAGTCATGCCCGGTCAACTTTTGTATTGGGAAAGTCATGCCCGGTGAACTTTTGTACTGGGAAAGTCATGCCCGGTGAACTTTTGTATTGGAAAAGTCATGCCCGTCAACTTTTGTATTGGGAAAGTCATGCCCGGTGATCTTTGTACTGGGAAAGTCATGCCCGGTGAACTTTTGTATTGGGAAAGTCATGCCCGGTGATCTTTTGTACTGGGAAAGTCATGCCCGGTGAACTTTTGTATTGGGAAAGTCATGCCCGGTGAACTTTTGTATTGGGAAAGTCATGCCCGGTCAACTTTTGTATTGGGAAAGTCATGCCCGGTGATCTTTTGTACTGGGAAAGTCATGCCCGGTGAACTTTTGTATGGGAGAAGTCATGCCCGGTGAACTTTTGTATTGGGAAAGTCATGCCCGGTGAACTTTTGTACTGGGAAAGTCATGCCCGGTGAACTTTTGTATTGGGAAAGTCAGGCCCGGTGAACTTTTGTATTGGGAAAGTCATACCCGGTGAACTTTTGTATTGGGAAAGTCATGCCCGGTGAACTTTTGTACTGGGAAAGTCATGCCCGGTCAACTTTTGTATTGGGAAAGTCATGCCCCGTTATCTTTTGTACTGGGAAAGTCATGCCCGGTGAACTTTTGTACTGGGAAAGTCATGCCCGGTGAACTTTTGTACTGGGAAAGTCATGCCCGGTGAACTTTTGTATTGGGAAAGTCATGCCCGGTGAACTTTTGTATTGGGAAAGTCATGCCCGGTGAACTTTTGTATTGGGAAAGTCATGCCCGGTGATCTTTTGTACTGGGAAAGTCATGCCCGGTGAACTTTTGTATTGGGAAAGTCATACCCGGTGAACTTTTGTATTGGGAAAGTCATGCCCGGTGAACTTTTGTACTGGAAAAAGTCATGCCCGGTGAACTTTTGTATTGGGAAAGTCATGCCCGGTCAACTTTTGTATTGGGAAAGTCATGCCCCGTTATCTTTTGTACTGGGAAAGTCATGCCCGGTGAACTTTTGTATTGGGAAAGTCATGCCCGGTGAACTTTTGTACTGGGAAAGTCATGCCCGGTGAACTTTTGTACTGGGAAAGTCATGCCCGGTGAACTTTTGTATTGGGAAAGTCATGCCCGGTGAACTTTTGTATTGGGAAAGTCATGCCCGGTGAACTTTTGTATTGGGAAAGTCATGCCCGGTCAACTTTTGTATTGGGAAAGTCATGCCCGGTGAACTTTTGTATTGGGAAAGTCATGCCCGGTGAACTTTTGTATTGGGAAAGTCATGCCCGGTGAACTTTTGTATTGGGAAAGTCATGCCCGGTCAACTTTTGTATTGGGAAAGTCATGCCCGGTGATCTTTTGTACTGGGAAAGTCATGCCCGGTGAACTTTTGTATGGGAAAAGTCATGCCCGGTGAACTTTTGTATTGGGAAAGTCATGCCCGGTGAACTTTTGTACTGGGAAAGTCATGCCCGGTGAACTTTTGTATTGGGAAAGTCATGTCCGGTCAACTTTTGTATTGGGAAAGTCATGCCCGGTGATCTTTTCTACTGGGAAAGTCATGCCCGGTGATCTTTTGTATGGGAAAAGTCATGCCCGGTCAACTTTTGTATTGGGAAAGTCATGCCCGGTCAACTTTTGTATTGGGAAAGTCATGCCCGGTGAACTTTTGTATGGGAAAAGTCATGCCCGGTGAACTTTTGTATTGGGAGAGTCATGCCCGGTGATCTTTTGTATTGGGAAAGTCATGCCCCGTGAACTTTTGTATTGGGAAAGTCATGCCCGGTGAACTTTTGTATTGGGAAAGTCATGCCCGGTGAACTTTTGTATTGGGGAAGTCATGCCCGGTGAACTTTTGTATTGGGAAAGTCATGCCCGGTGATCTTTTGTACTGGGAAAGTCATGCCCGGTGAACTTTTGTATGGGAAAAGTCATGCCCGTTGAACTTTTGTATTGGGAAAGTCATGCCCGGTGAACTTTTGTATTGGGAAAGTCATGCCCGGTGAACTTTTGTACTGGGAAAGTGATGCCCGGTGAACTTTTGTATTGGGAAAGTCATGCCCGGTGAACTTTTGTATTGGGAAAGTCATGCCCGGTCAACTTTTGTATTGGGAAAGTCATGCCCGGTCAACTTTTGTATTGGGAAAGTCATGCCCGGTGAACTTTTGTACTCGGAAAGTCATGCCCGGTGAACTTTTGTACTGGGAAAGTCATGCCCGGTGAACTTTTGTATTGGGAAAGTCATGCCCGGTGAACTTTTGTATTGGGAAAGTCATGCCCGGTCTACTTTTGTATTGGGAAAGTCATGCCCGGTGATCTTTTGTATAGGGAAAGTCATGCCCGGTGATCTTTTGTACTGGGAAAGTCATGCCCGGTGAACTTTTGTATGGGAAAAGTCATGCCCGGTGAACTTTTGTATGGGAAAAGTCATGCCCGGTGAACTTTTGTATTTTGAAAGTCATGCCCGGTGAACTTTTGTATGGGAAAAGTCATGCCCGGTGATCTTTTGTACTGGGAAAGTCATGCCCGGTGATCTTTTGTACTGGGAAAGTCATGCCCGGTCAACTTTTGTATTGGGAAAGTCATGCCCGGTGAACTTTTGTATTGGGAAAGTCATGCCCGGTGATCTTTTGTACTGGGAAAGTCATGCCCGGTGAACTTTTGTATTGGGAAAGTCATGCCCGGCGAACTTTTGTATTGGGAAAGTCATGCCCGGTGAACTTTTGTATTGGGAAAGTCATGCCCGGTCAACTTTTGTATTGGGAAAGTCATGCCCGGTGAACTTTTGTATTGGGAAAGTCATGCCCGGTGAACTTTTGTATTGGGAAAATCATGCCCGGTGAACTTTTGTATTGGGAAAGTCATGCCCGGTGAACTTTTGTATTGGGAAAGTCATGCCCGGTGAACTTTTGTATTGGGAAAGTCATGCCCGGTGAACTTTTGTATTGGGAAAGTCATGCCCGGTCAAATTTGGAATTGGGAAAGTCATGCCCGGTGAACTTTTGTACTGGGAAAGTCATGCCCGGTGAACTTTTGTATTGGGAAAGTCATGCCCGGTGAACTTTTGTATGGGAAAAGTCATGCCCGGTGAACTTTTGTATGGGAAAAGTCATGCCCGGTGAACTTTTGTATTGGGAAAGTCATGCCCGGTCAACTTTTGTATTGCGAAAGTCATGCCCGGTGATCTTTTGTACTGGGAAAGTCATGCCCGGTGAACTTTTGTATTGGGAAAGTCATGCCCGGTCAACTTTTGAATTGGGAAAGTCATGCCCGGTCAACTTTTGTATTGGGAAAGTCATGCCCGGTGATCTTTTGTACTGGGAAAGTCATGCCCGGTGAACTTTTGTATGGGAAAAGTCATGCCCGGTGATCTTTTGTACTGGGAAAGTCATGCCCGGTGAACTTTTGTATTGGGAAAGTCATGCCCGGTCAACTTTTGTATTGGGAAAGTCATGCCCGGTGATCTTTTGTACTGGGAAAGTCATGCCCGGTGAACTTTTGTATTGGGAAAGTCATGCCCGGTCAACTTTTGAATTGGGAAAGTCATGCCCGGTCAACTTTTGTATTGGGAAAGTCATGCCCGGTGAACTTTTGTACTGGGAAAGTCATGCCCGGTGAACTTTTGTATTGGGAAAGTCATGCCCGGTGAACTTTTGTACTGGGAAAGTCATGCCCGGTGAACTTTTGTATTGGGAAAGTCATGCCCGGTGAACTTTTGTACTGGGAAAGTCATGCCCGGTGAACTTTTGTATTGGGAAAGTCATGCCCGGTGAACTTTTGTATTGGGAAAGTCATGCCCGGTCTACTTTTGTATTGGGAAAGTCATGCCCGGTGATCTTTTGTATTGGGAAAGTCATGCCCGGTGATCTTTTGTACTGGGAAAGTCATGCCCGGTGAACTTTTGTATTGGGAAAGTCATGCCAGGTGATCTTTTGTACTGGGAAAGTCATGCCCGGTGATCTTTTGTACTGGGAAAGTCATGCCCGGTCAACTTTTGTATTGGGAAAGTCATGCCCGGTGATCTTTTGTACTGGGAAAGTCATGCCCGGTGAACTTTTGTACTGGGAAAGTCATGCCCGGTGAACTTTTGTATTGGGAAAGTCATGCCCGGTGAACTTTTGTATTGGGAAAGTCATGCCCGGCGAACTTTTGTATTGGGAAAGTCATGCCCGGTGAACTTTTGTATTGGGAAAGTCATGCCCGGTCAACTTTTGTATTGGGAAAGTCATGCCCGGTGAACTTTTGTATTGGGAAAGTCATGCCCGGTGAACTTTTGTATTGGGAAAATCATGCCCGGCGAACTTTTGTATTGGGAAAGTCATGCCCGGTGAACTTTTGTATTGGGAAAGTCATGCCCGGTGAACTTTTGTATTGGGAAAGTCATGCCCGGTGAACTTTTGTATTGGGAAAGTCATGCCCGGTCAAATTTGGAATTGGGAAAGTCATGCCCGGTGAACTTTTGTACTGGGAAAGTCATGCCCGGTGAACTTTTGTATTGGGAAAGTCATGCCCGGTGAACTTTTGTATGGGAAAAGTCATGCCCGGTGAACTTTTGTATGGGAAAAGTCATGCCCGGTGAACTTTTGTATTGGGAAAGTCATGCCCGGTCAACTTTTGTATTGGGAAAGTCATGCCCGGTGATCTTTTGTACTGGGAAAGTCATGCCCGGTGAACTTTTTGTATTGGGAAAGTCATGCCCGGTCAACTTTTGAATTGGGAAAGTCATGCCCGGTCAACTTTTGTATTGGGAAAGTCATGCCCGGTGATCTTTTGTACTGGGAAAGTCATGCCCGGTGAACTTT
>NW_027412073.1:0-72385 GCF_047663935.1 Musca autumnalis
GGTGATGGTCGGATAATAATTAGGGGTCGGACTGGGCAAACACTTATTTGGAGAAAAGTCAACATTTTATTTTAAAGCCAATATCTCTGTTTCTTTAAGAGGTATATCAAAAGCAAAACATGGCAAGGAAAGTAGAAAATATCGCCTTTACAACGATGTAAAGTAGGTTGTCGTAGGTGGTCAAATAGCAGAGATATGGCAATTGTCGATAATGCATCCCATTTTCCGATTTTTTTGTAATCACGCTACAGGTCGCAATTTTGATCGGATCGTCACGAAATTTTCAGGGTTAATGGGGGTCCCAAAGAGAAAGAAGCCTATTGATTTTGATGATGGTCGGATAATATTCAGAGGTCGGAATGGGCAAACACTTATTTGGAGAAAGGTCAACGTTTTATTTCAAAGCCAATATCTCTGTTTCTTTAAGAGGTATATCTAAAGCAAAACCTGGCAAGGAAAGTAGAAAATATCACCTTTACAAGGATGTAAAGCAGGTTGTCGTAGGTGGTCAAACAATAGAGATATCGCAATAGTAGATAATGCATCCCATTTTCCGATTTTTTTGTAATCACGCTACAGGTCGCAATTTTGATTGGATCGTCACGAATTTTTTGGGAGTTGATGCGGGTCCCACAGAGGAAGAAGCCTATTTAGTTTGGTGATGGTCGGATAATATTCCGGAGTCGGACTAAGCGAAAAGCTTATGTGGAGAAAAGTCAACGTTTTTTATGCGAATATCTCCGCTTCTGGTTGGAGTATTCCAAAAGGAATACCCGTCAATGGAAGAAGAAGTGAGCAAACCGAGATATTGCAAAATTCAGTAATATACCCAATATTTCCATTTTTTGTAATCACGCTACAAGTTGGAATTTTGATCGGATAGTGACGAAATTTTTGGGGGTAGATGGGGGCCCCACAGAGGAAGAAGCCTATTGATTTTGGTGATAGTCGGATAATATTTAGGGGTCGAAATGGGGAAAAACTTATTTGGAGACAAATTCAAAGTTGTATTCTTTGTGAATATATCGGCTTCTAGTAGGGGTATTCCAACGGCAAAGCCTGTCAATGGAAGAAGAAAATATTACCTTTACATTGGTGTAAAGCAGGTTGGCGAAGGTGGTCAAACAAGGGAGATACCACAATAGTCGGTAATGCATCCAATTCTTCCATTTTTTGCAATCAAGCTACAGGTCGTAACTTTGATCGGATGGTCACGAAATTTTGGTTGCTTATGGGGGTCCCAGAGAGAAAGAGGCATATTATTTTTGGTGGAAAGTTTATGCACAGGGGTAGTGGTGTAGGGTATCACATGGTCGGCCCCGTCCCGACTATAGCCTTTGCTCACTTGTTTTGTACTGGGAAAGTCATGCCCGGTGAACTTTTGTATGGGAAAAGTCATGCCCGGTGATCTTTTGTACTGGGAAAGTCATGCCCGGTGAACTTTTGTATTGGGAAAGTCATGCCCGGTGAACTTTTGTATGGGAAAAGTCATGCCCGGTGAACTTTTGTATTGGGAAAGTCATGCCCGGTGATCTTTTGTACTGGGAAAGTCATGCCCGGTGAACTTTTGTATTGGGAAAGTCATGCCCGGTGATCTTTTGTACTGGGAAAGTCATGCCCGGTGAACTTTTGTATTGGGAAAGTCATGCCCGGTGATCTTTTGTACTGGGAAAGTCATGCCCGGTGAACTTTTGTATTGGGAAAGTCATGCCCGGTGATCTTTTGTACTGGGAAAGTCATGCCCGGTGATCTTTTGTACTGGGAAAGTCATGCCCGGTGATCTTTTGTACTGGGAAAGTCATGCACGGTGAACTTTTGTATTGGGAAAGTCATGCCCGGTGAACTTTTGTACTGGGAAAGTCATGCCCGGTGAACTTTTGTATTGGGAAAGTCATGCCCGGTGAACTTTTGTATTGGGAAAGTCATGACCGGTGATCTTTTGTACTGGGAAAGTCATGCCCGGTCAATTTTTGTATTGGGAAAGTCATGCCCGGTGATCTTTTGTATTGGGAAAGTCATGCCCGGTGAACTTTTGTATGGGAAAAGTCATGCCCGGTGATCTTTTGTACTGGGAAAGTCATGCCCGGTCAACTTTTGTATGGGAAAAGTCATGCCCGGTGAACTTTTGTATTGGGAAAGTCATGCCCTTGTATTGGGAAAGTCATCTCCGGTGAACTTTTGTATGGGAAAAGTCATCTACGGTGAACTTTTGTATTGGGAAAGTCATCTCCGGTGAACTTTTGTATGGGAAAAGTCATCTCCGGTGAACTTTTGTATTGGGAAAGTCATCTCCGGTGAACTTTTGTATGGGAAAAGTCATCTCCGGTGAACTTTTGTATTGGGAAAGTCATGCCCGGTGAACTATTGTATTGGGAAATTCATCTCCGGTGAACTTTTGTATTGGGAAAGTCATCTCCGGTGAACTTTTGTATGGGAAAAGTCATCTCCGGTGAACTTTTGTATTGGGAAAGTCATCTCCGGTGAACTGTAATGAAACTCAACTTTTTCTTTTGCTTGCTGTTAGAGCAAGCTATTTTTTTGATGTCAGGAACAAGTCTGACTTCTTTATTTTTTCTTTCTGTTTTTATATAAAAATTCTTAAATCTAAGATTGAGTTCTTAATTTCTAAAATCACAAAAATACTCAATATTGAATAACTCCCAACCAATAGGAAAAGAGTTCAATATTGATACAATTACATATGTATGTGTACTTGTAATATTCCACATATGTTGTCATGCATCTGAGTCTTTCACTCATATTCATATTTTACAACTTTACTCAATGAATCTACTATTGGGATATTCTTCAATCCCATTGGCCAACTTCTGACTCATTACAATAGTTTAGAATTCCAATTGGAACTCTAAACCATTGTCCCATATATGAGTGAGTAATGAACTCTCTGTGGCGCTGTGAAACAAAAGAAAAACAAAGCATGAAAGCAATGAACTCGTTGTGGCGCTTGATCAGCATAACAAAACAAAATAAAGAACATCAAAGTGCATGGCAACATAATGTGATGGTGACATACTACAGAACTTTTGTATGGGAAAAGTCATCTCCGGTGAACTTTTGTATTGGGAAAGTCATGCCCGGTGAACTTTTGTATTGGGAAAGTCATCTCCGGTGAACTTTTGTATGGGAAAAGTCATCTCCGGTGAACTTTTGTATTGGGAAAGTCATCTCCGGTGAACTTTTGTATGGGAAAAGTCATCTCCGGTGAACTTTTGTATTGGGAAAGTCATGCCCGGTGAACTTTTGTATTGGGAAAGTCATCTCCGGTGAACTTTTGTATTGGGAAAGTCATCTCCGGTGAACTTTTGTATTGGGAAAGTCATCTCCGGTGAACTTTTGTATGGGAAAAGTCATCTCCGGTGAACTTTTGTATTGGGAAAGTCATCTCCGGTGAACTTTTGTATGGGAAAAGTCATCTCCGGTGAAATTTTGTATTGGGAAAGTCATCTCCGGTGAACTTTTGTATTGGGAAAGTCATCTCCGGTCAACTTTTGTATGGGAAAAGTCATCTCCGGTGAACTTTTGTATTGGGAAAGTCATCTCCGGTGAACTTTTGTATTGGGAAAGTCATGCCCGGTGAACTTTTGTATTGGGAAAGTCATGCCCGGTGAACTATTGTATTGGGAAAGTCATCTCCGGTGAACTTTTGTATTGGGAAAGTCATGCCCGGTGAACTTTTGTATTGGGAAAGTCATCTCCGGTGAACTTTTGTATTGGGAAAGTCATGCCCGGTGAACTATTGTATTGGGAAAGTCATGCCCGGTGAACTTTTGTATTGGGAAAGTCATGCCCGGTGAACTTTTGTATGGGAAAAGTCATCTCCGGTGAACTTTTGTATTGGGAAAGTCATCTCCGGTGAACTTTTGTATTGGGAAAGTCATCTCCGGTGAACTTTTGTATGGGAAAAGTCATCTCCGGTGAACTTTTGTATTGGGAAAGTCATGCCCGGTGAACTTTTGTATTGGGAAAGTCATGCCCGGTGAACTTTTGTATTGGGAAAGTCATGCCCGGTGAACTTTTGTATTGGGAAAGTCGTGCCCGGTGAACTTTTGTATTGGGAAAGTCATGCCCGGTGAACTTTTGTATGGGAAAAGTCATCTCCGGTGAACTTTTGTATGGGAAAAGTCATCTCCGGTGAACTTTTGTATTGGGAAAGTCATCTCCGGTGAACTTTTGTATGGGAAAAGTCATCTCCGGTGAACTTTTGTATGGGAAAAGTCATCTCCGGTGAACTTTTGTATTGGGAAAGTCATCTCCGGTGAACTTTTGTATTGGGAAAGTCATCTCCGGTGAACTTTTGTATGGGAAAGTCATCTCCGGTGAACTTTTGTATTGGGAAAGTCATGCCCGGTGAACTTTTGTATTGGGAAAGTCGTGCCCGGTGAACTTTTGTATTGGGAAAGTCATGCCCGGTGAACTTTTGTATGGGAAAAGTCATCTCCGGTGAACTTTTGTATGGGAAAAGTCATCTCCGGTGAACTTTTGTATTGGGAAAGTCATCTCCGGTGAACTTTTGTATGGGAAAAGTCATCTCCGGTGAACTTTTGTATGGGAAAAGTCATCTCCGGTGAACTTTTGTATTGGGAAAGTCATCTCCGGTGAATTTTTGTATTGGGAAAGTCATCTCCGGTGAACTTTTGTATGGGAAAAGTCATGTCCGGTGAACTTTTGTGTTGGGAAAGTCATCTCCGGTGAACTTTTGTATGGGAAAAGTCATCTCCGGTGAACTTTTGTATTGGGAAAGTCATCTCCGGTGAACTTTTGTATTGGGAAAAGTCATCTCCGGTGAACTTTTGTATTGGGAAAGTCATCTCCGGTGAACTTTTGTATTGGGAAAGTCATCTCCGGTGAACTTTTGTATTGGGAAAATCATCTCCGGTGAACTTTTGTATGGGAAAAGTCATCTCCGGTGAACTTTTGTATTGGGAAAGTCATCTCCGGTGAACTTTTGTATGGGAAAAGTCATCTCCGGTGAACTTTTGTATTGGGAAAGTCATCTCCGGTGAACTTTTGTATTGGGAAAGTCATCTCCGGTGAACTTTTGTATGGGAAAAGTCATCTCCGGTGAACTTTTGTATTGGGAAAGTCATCTCCGGTGAACTTTTGTATTGGGAAAGTCATGCCCGGTGAACTTTTGTATGGGAAAAGTCATCTCCGGTGAACTTTTGTATTGGGAAAGTCATGCCCGGTGAACTTTTATATTGGGAAAGTCATCTCCGGTGAACTTTTGTATGGGAAAAGTCATCTCCGGTGAACTTTTGTATTGGGAAAGTCATCTCCGGTGAACTTTTGTATGGGAAAAGTCATCTCCGGTGAACTTTTGTATTGGGAAAGTCATCTCCGGTGAACTTTTGTATTGGGAAAGTCATCTCCGGTGAACTTTTGTATTGGGAAAGTCATCTCCGGTGAACTTTTGTATGGGAAAAGTCATCTCCGGTGAACTTTTGTATTGGGAAAGTCATCTCCGGTGAACTTTTGTATTGGGAAAGTCATGCCCGGTGAACTTTTGTATTGGGAAAGTCATCTCCGGTGAACTTTTGTATTGGGAAAGTCATCTCCGGTGAACTTTTGTATGGGAAAAGTCATCTCCGGTGAACTTTTGTATTGGGAAAGTCATCTCCGGTGAACTTTTGTATGGGAAAAGTCATCTACGGTGAACTTTTGTATGGGAAAAGTCATCTCCGGTGAACTTTTGTATTGGGAAAGTCATCTCCGGTGAACTTTTGTATTGGGAAAGTCATGCCCGGTGAACTTTTGTATGGGAAAAGTCATCTCCGGTGAACTTATGTATTGGGAAAGTCATGCCCGGTGAACTTTTGTATTGGGAAAGTCATCTCCGGTGAACTTTTGTATGGGAAAAGTCATCTCCGGTGAACTTTTGTATTGGGAAAGTCATGCCCGGTGAACTTTTGTATTGGGAAAGTCATCTCCGGTGAACTTTTGTATGGGAAAAGTCATCTCCGGTGAACTTTTGTATGGGAAAGTCATCTCCGGTGAACTTTTGTATTGGGAAAGTCATCTCCGGTGAACTTTTGTATTGGAAAGTCATCTCCGGTGAACTTTTGTATGGGAAAAGTCATCTCCGGTGAACTTTTGTATTGGGAAAGTCATCTCCGGTGAACTTTTGTATGGGAAAAGTCATCTACGGTGAACTTTTGTATTGGGAAAGTCATCTCCGGTGAACTTTTGTATTGGGAAAGTCATCTCCGGTGAACTTTTGTATTGGGAAAGTCATCTCCGGTGAACTTTTGTATTGGGAAAGTCATCTCCGGTGAACTTTTGTATGGGAAAAGTCATCTCCGGTGAACTTTTGTATTGGGGAAGTCATCTCCGGTGAACTTTTGTATTGGGAAAGTCATCTCCGGTGAACTTTTGTATGGGAAAAGTCATCTCCGGTGAACTTTTGTATTGGGAAAGTCATCTCCGGTGAACTTTTGTATGGGAAAAGTCATCTCCGGTGAACTTTTGTATGGAAAAGTCATCTCCGGTGAACTTTTGTATGGGAAAAGTCATCTCCGGTGAACTTTTGTATGGGAAAGTCATCTCCGGTGAACTTTTGTATTGGGAAAGTCATGCCCGGTGAACTTTTGTATTGGGAAAGTCATGCCCGGTGAACTTTTATATTGGGAAAGTCATCTCCGGTGAATTTTTGTATGGGAAAAGTCATCTCCGGTGAACTTTTGTATGGGAAAAGTCATCTCCGGTGAACTTTTGTATTGGGAAAGTCATCTCCGGTGAACTTTTGTATAGGGAAAGTCATCTCCGGTGAACTTTTGTATGGGAAAAGTCATCTCCGGTGAACTTTTGTATTGGGAAAGTCATCTCCGGTGAACTTTTGTATGGGAAAAGTCATGCCCGGTGAACTATTGTATTGGGAAAGTCATCTCCGGTGAACTTTTGTATTGGGAAAGTCATGCCCGGTGAACTTTTGTATTGGGAAAGTCATCTCCGGTGAACTTTTGTATTGGGAAAGTCATGCCCGGTGAACTATTGTATTGGGAAAGTCATGCCCGGTGAACTTTTGTATTGGGAAAGTCATGCCCGGTGAACTTTTGTATGGGAAAAGTCATCTCCGGTGAACTTTTGTATTGGGAAAGTCATGCCCGGTGAACTTTTGTATTGGGAAAGTCATGCCCGGTGAACTTTTGTATGGGAAAAGTCATGCCCGGTGAACTTTTGTATTGGGAAAGTCATGCCCGGTGATCTTTTGTACTGGGAAAGTCATGCCCGGTGAACTTTTGTATTGGGAAAGTCATGCCCGGTGATCTTTTGTACTGGGAAAGTCATGCCCGGTGAACTTTTGTATTGGGAAAGTCATGCCCGGTGATCTTTTGTACTGGGAAAGTCATGCCCGGTGAACTTTTGTATTGGGAAAGTCATGCCCGGTGATCTTTTGTACTGGGAAAGTCATGCCCGGTGAACTTTTGTATTGGGAAAGTCATGCCCGGTGATCTTTTGTACTGGGAAAGTCATGCCCGGTGATCTTTTGTACTGGGAAAGTCATGCCCGGTGAACTTTTGTACTGGGAAAGTCATGCCCGGTGAACTTTTGTATGGGAAAAGTCATGCCCGGTGATCTTTTGTACTGGGAAAGTCATGCCCGGTGAACTTTTGTATTGGGAAAGTCATGCCCGGTGAACTTTTGTATGGGAAAAGTCATGCCCGGTGAACTTTTGTATTGGGAAATTCATGCCCGGTGAACTTTTGTATTGGGAAAGTCATGCCCGGTGAACTTTTGTATTGGGAAAGTCATGCCCGGTGAACTTTTGTATTGGGAAAGTCATGCCCGGTGAACTTTTGTATTGGGAAAGTCATGCCCGGTGAACTTTTGTATTGGGAAAGTCATGCCCGGTGAACTTTTGTATTGGAAAGTCATGCCCGGTCAACTTTTGTATTGGGAAAGTCATGCCCGGTGATCTTTTGTACTGGGAAAGTCATGCCCGGTGAACTTTTGTATGGGAAAAGTCATGCCCGGTGAAATTTTGTATTGGGAAAGTCATGCCCGGTGATCTTTTGTACTGGGAAAGTCATGCCCGGTGAACTTTTGTATTGGGAAAGTCATGCCCGGTGAACTTTTGTATGGGAAAAGTCATGCCCGGTGAAATTTTGTATTGGGAAAGTCATGCCCGGTGATCTTTTGTACTGGGAAAGTCATGCCCGGTGAACTTTTGTATTGGGAAAGTCATGCCCGGTGAACTTTTGTATGGGAAAAGTCATGCCCGGTGAACTTTTGTATGGGAAAAGTCATGCCCGGTGATCTTTTGTACTGGGAAAGTCATGCCCGGTGAACTTTTGTATTGGGAAAGTCATGCCCGGTGATCTTTTGTACTGGGAAAGTCATGCCCGGTGAACTTTTGTATTGGGAAAGTCATGCCCGGTGTTTTTTTGTAGTGGGAAAGTCATGCCCGGTGAACTTTTATATGGGAAAAGTCATGCCCGGAGATCTTTTGTACTGGAAAAGTCATGCCCGGTGAACTTTTGTATTGGGAAATTCATGCCCGGTGAACTTTTGTATTGGGAAAGTCATGCCCGGTGAACTTTTGTATTGGGAAAGTCATGCCCGGTGAACTTTTGTATTGGGAAAGTCATGCCCGGTGAACTTTTGTATTGGGAAAGTCATGCCCGGTGAACTTTTGTATTGGGAAAGTCATGCCCGGTGAACTTTTGTATTGGGAAAGTCATGCCCGGTCAACTTTTGTATTGGGAAAGTCATGCCCGGTGATCTTTTGTACTGGGAAAGTCATGCCCGGTCAACTTTTGTATTGGGAAAGTCATGCCCGGTGATCTTTTGTACTGGGAAAGTCATGCCCGGTGATCTTTTGTACTGGGAAAGTCATGCCCGGTGAACTTTTGTATTGGGAAAGTCATGCCCGGTGATCTTTTGTACTGGGAAAGTCATGCCCGGTGATCTTTTGTACTGGGAAAGTCATGCCCGGTGATCTTTTGTACTGGGAAAGTCATGCACGGTGAACTTTTGTATTGGGAAAGTCATGCCCGGTGAACTTTTGTACTGGGAAAGTCATGCCCGGTGAACTTTTGTATTGGGAAAGTCATGCCCGGTGAACTTTTGTATTGGGAAAGTCATGCCCGGTGAACTTTTGTATGGGAAAAGCCATGCCCGGTGAACTTTTGTATGGGAAAAGTCATGCCCGGTGAACTTTTGTATTGGGAAAGTCATGCCCGGTGAACTTTTGTATGGGAAAAGTCATGCCCGGTGATCTTTTGTACTGGGAAAGTCATGCCCGGTGATCTTTTGTACTGGGAAAGTCATGCCCGGTCAACTTTTGTATTAGGAAAGTCATGCCCGGTGATCTTTTGTATTGGGAAAGTCATCTCCGGTGAACTTTTGTATGGGAAAAGTCATCTACGGTGAACTTTTGTATTGGGAAAGTCATCTCCGGTGAACTTTTGTATGGGAAAAGTCATCTCCGGTGAACTTTTGTATTGGGAAAGTCATCTCCGGTGAACTTTTGTATGGGAAAAGTCATCTCCGGTGAACTTTTGTATTGGGAAAGTCATGCCCGGTGAACTATTGTATTGGGAAATTCATCTCCGGTGAACTTTTGTATTGGGAAAGTCATCTCCGGTGAACTTTTGTATGGGAAAAGTCATCTCCGGTGAACTTTTGTATTGGGAAAGTCATCTCCGGTGAACTGTAATGAAACTCAACTTTTTCTTTTGCTTGCTGTTAGAGCAAGCTATTTTTTTGATGTCAGGAACAAGTCTGACTTCTTTATTTTTTCTTTCTGTTTTTATATAAAAATTCTTAAATCTAAGATTGAGTTCTTAATTTCTAAAATCACAAAAATACTCAATATTGAATAACTCCCAACCAATAGGAAAAGAGTTCAATATTGATACAATTACATATGTATGTGTACTTGTAATATTCCACATATGTTGTCATGCATCTGAGTCTTTCACTCATATTCATATTTTACAACTTTACTCAATGAATCTACTATTGGGATATTCTTCAATCCCATTGGCCAACTTCTGACTCATTACAATAGTTTAGAATTCCAATTGGAACTCTAAACCATTGTCCCATATATGAGTGAGTAATGAACTCTCTGTGGCGCTGTGAAACAAAAGAAAAACAAAGCATGAAAGCAATGAACTCGTTGTGGCGCTTGATCAGCATAACAAAACAAAATAAAGAACATCAAAGTGCATGGCAACATAATGTGATGGTGACATACTACAGAACTTTTGTATGGGAAAAGTCATCTCCGGTGAACTTTTGTATTGGGAAAGTCATGCCCGGTGAACTTTTGTATTGGGAAAGTCATCTCCGGTGAACTTTTGTATGGGAAAAGTCATCTCCGGTGAACTTTTGTATTGGGAAAGTCATCTCCGGTGAACTTTTGTATGGGAAAAGTCATCTCCGGTGAACTTTTGTATTGGGAAAGTCATGCCCGGTGAACTTTTGTATTGGGAAAGTCATCTCCGGTGAACTTTTGTATTGGGAAAGTCATCTCCGGTGAACTTTTGTATTGGGAAAGTCATCTCCGGTGAACTTTTGTATGGGAAAAGTCATCTCCGGTGAACTTTTGTATTGGGAAAGTCATCTCCGGTGAACTTTTGTATGGGAAAAGTCATCTCCGGTGAAATTTTGTATTGGGAAAGTCATCTCCGGTGAACTTTTGTATTGGGAAAGTCATCTCCGGTCAACTTTTGTATGGGAAAAGTCATCTCCGGTGAACTTTTGTATTGGGAAAGTCATCTCCGGTGAACTTTTGTATTGGGAAAGTCATGCCCGGTGAACTTTTGTATTGGGAAAGTCATGCCCGGTGAACTATTGTATTGGGAAAGTCATCTCCGGTGAACTTTTGTATTGGGAAAGTCATGCCCGGTGAACTTTTGTATTGGGAAAGTCATCTCCGGTGAACTTTTGTATTGGGAAAGTCATGCCCGGTGAACTATTGTATTGGGAAAGTCATGCCCGGTGAACTTTTGTATTGGGAAAGTCATGCCCGGTGAACTTTTGTATGGGAAAAGTCATCTCCGGTGAACTTTTGTATTGGGAAAGTCATCTCCGGTGAACTTTTGTATTGGGAAAGTCATCTCCGGTGAACTTTTGTATGGGAAAAGTCATCTCCGGTGAACTTTTGTATTGGGAAAGTCATGCCCGGTGAACTTTTGTATTGGGAAAGTCATGCCCGGTGAACTTTTGTATTGGGAAAGTCATGCCCGGTGAACTTTTGTATTGGGAAAGTCGTGCCCGGTGAACTTTTGTATTGGGAAAGTCATGCCCGGTGAACTTTTGTATGGGAAAAGTCATCTCCGGTGAACTTTTGTATGGGAAAAGTCATCTCCGGTGAACTTTTGTATTGGGAAAGTCATCTCCGGTGAACTTTTGTATGGGAAAAGTCATCTCCGGTGAACTTTTGTATGGGAAAAGTCATCTCCGGTGAACTTTTGTATTGGGAAAGTCATCTCCGGTGAACTTTTGTATTGGGAAAGTCATCTCCGGTGAACTTTTGTATGGGAAAAGTCATCTCCGGTGAACTTTTGTATTGGGAAAGTCATGCCCGGTGAACTTTTGTATTGGGAAAGTCGTGCCCGGTGAACTTTTGTATTGGGAAAGTCATGCCCGGTGAACTTTTGTATGGGAAAAGTCATCTCCGGTGAACTTTTGTATGGGAAAAGTCATCTCCGGTGAACTTTTGTATTGGGAAAGTCATCTCCGGTGAACTTTTGTATGGGAAAAGTCATCTCCGGTGAACTTTTGTATGGGAAAAGTCATCTCCGGTGAACTTTTGTATTGGGAAAGTCATCTCCGGTGAATTTTTGTATTGGGAAAGTCATCTCCGGTGAACTTTTGTATGGGAAAAGTCATGTCCGGTGAACTTTTGTGTTGGGAAAGTCATCTCCGGTGAACTTTTGTATGGGAAAAGTCATCTCCGGTGAACTTTTGTATTGGGAAAGTCATCTCCGGTGAACTTTTGTATTGGGAAATTCATCTCCGGTGAACTTTTGTATTGGGAAAGTCATCTCCGGTGAACTTTTGTATGGGAAAAGTCATCTCCGGTGAACTTTTGTATTGGGAAAGTCATCTCCGGTGAACTGTAATGAAACTCAACTTTTTCTTTTGCTTGCTGTTAGAGCAAGCTATTTTTTTGATGTCAGGAACAAGTCTGACTTCTTTATTTTTTCTTTCTGTTTTTATATAAAAATTCTTAAATC
This sequence comes from Musca autumnalis, assembly GCF_047663935.1. Taxonomy (NCBI): domain Eukaryota; kingdom Metazoa; phylum Arthropoda; class Insecta; order Diptera; family Muscidae; genus Musca; species Musca autumnalis. The sequence goes on from NW_027412073.1 coordinate 12,207, forward strand.
TAAGATTGAGTTCTTAATTTCTAAAATCACAAAAATACTCAATATTGAATAACTCCCAACCAATAGGAAAAGAGTTCAATATTGATACAATTACATATGTATGTGTACTTGTAATATTCCACATATGTTGTCATGCATCTGAGTCTTTCACTCATATTCATATTTTACAACTTTACTCAATGAATCTACTATTGGGATATTCTTCAATCCCATTGGCCAACTTCTGACTCATTACAATAGTTTAGAATTCCAATTGGAACTCTAAACCATTGTCCCATATATGAGTGAGTAATGAACTCTCTGTGGCGCTGTGAAACAAAAGAAAAACAAAGCATGAAAGCAATGAACTCGTTGTGGCGCTTGATCAGCATAACAAAACAAAATAAAGAACATCAAAGTGCATGGCAACATAATGTGATGGTGACATACTACAGAACTTTTGTATGGGAAAAGTCATCTCCGGTGAACTTTTGTATTGGGAAAGTCATGCCCGGTGAACTTTTGTATTGGGAAAGTCATCTCCGGTGAACTTTTGTATGGGAAAAGTCATCTCCGGTGAACTTTTGTATTGGGAAAGTCATCTCCGGTGAACTTTTGTATGGGAAAAGTCATCTCCGGTGAACTTTTGTATTGGGAAAGTCATGCCCGGTGAACTTTTGTATTGGGAAAGTCATCTCCGGTGAACTTTTGTATTGGGAAAGTCATCTCCGGTGAACTTTTGTATTGGGAAAGTCATCTCCGGTGAACTTTTGTATGGGAAAAGTCATCTCCGGTGAACTTTTGTATTGGGAAAGTCATCTCCGGTGAACTTTTGTATGGGAAAAGTCATCTCCGGTGAAATTTTGTATTGGGAAAGTCATCTCCGGTGAACTTTTGTATTGGGAAAGTCATCTCCGGTCAACTTTTGTATGGGAAAAGTCATCTCCGGTGAACTTTTGTATTGGGAAAGTCATCTCCGGTGAACTTTTGTATTGGGAAAGTCATGCCCGGTGAACTTTTGTATTGGGAAAGTCATGCCCGGTGAACTATTGTATTGGGAAAGTCATCTCCGGTGAACTTTTGTATTGGGAAAGTCATGCCCGGTGAACTTTTGTATTGGGAAAGTCATCTCCGGTGAACTTTTGTATTGGGAAAGTCATGCCCGGTGAACTATTGTATTGGGAAAGTCATGCCCGGTGAACTTTTGTATTGGGAAAGTCATGCCCGGTGAACTTTTGTATGGGAAAAGTCATCTCCGGTGAACTTTTGTATTGGGAAAGTCATCTCCGGTGAACTTTTGTATTGGGAAAGTCATCTCCGGTGAACTTTTGTATGGGAAAAGTCATCTCCGGTGAACTTTTGTATTGGGAAAGTCATGCCCGGTGAACTTTTGTATTGGGAAAGTCATGCCCGGTGAACTTTTGTATTGGGAAAGTCATGCCCGGTGAACTTTTGTATTGGGAAAGTCGTGCCCGGTGAACTTTTGTATTGGGAAAGTCATGCCCGGTGAACTTTTGTATGGGAAAAGTCATCTCCGGTGAACTTTTGTATGGGAAAAGTCATCTCCGGTGAACTTTTGTATTGGGAAAGTCATCTCCGGTGAACTTTTGTATGGGAAAAGTCATCTCCGGTGAACTTTTGTATGGGAAAAGTCATCTCCGGTGAACTTTTGTATTGGGAAAGTCATCTCCGGTGAACTTTTGTATTGGGAAAGTCATCTCCGGTGAACTTTTGTATGGGAAAAGTCATCTCCGGTGAACTTTTGTATTGGGAAAGTCATGCCCGGTGAACTTTTGTATTGGGAAAGTCGTGCCCGGTGAACTTTTGTATTGGGAAAGTCATGCCCGGTGAACTTTTGTATGGGAAAAGTCATCTCCGGTGAACTTTTGTATGGGAAAAGTCATCTCCGGTGAACTTTTGTATTGGGAAAGTCATCTCCGGTGAACTTTTGTATGGGAAAAGTCATCTCCGGTGAACTTTTGTATGGGAAAAGTCATCTCCGGTGAACTTTTGTATTGGGAAAGTCATCTCCGGTGAATTTTTGTATTGGGAAAGTCATCTCCGGTGAACTTTTGTATGGGAAAAGTCATGTCCGGTGAACTTTTGTGTTGGGAAAGTCATCTCCGGTGAACTTTTGTATGGGAAAAGTCATCTCCGGTGAACTTTTGTATTGGGAAAGTCATCTCCGGTGAACTTTTGTATTGGGAAAAGTCATCTCCGGTGAACTTTTGTATTGGGAAAGTCATCTCCGGTGAACTTTTGTATTGGGAAAGTCATCTCCGGTGAACTTTTGTATTGGGAAAATCATCTCCGGTGAACTTTTGTATGGGAAAAGTCATCTCCGGTGAACTTTTGTATTGGGAAAGTCATCTCCGGTGAACTTTTGTATGGGAAAAGTCATCTCCGGTGAACTTTTGTATTGGGAAAGTCATCTCCGGTGAACTTTTGTATTGGGAAAGTCATCTCCGGTGAACTTTTGTATGGAAAAGTCATCTCCGGTGAACTTTTGTATTGGGAAAGTCATCTCCGGTGAACTTTTGTATTGGGAAAGTCATGCCCGGTGAACTTTTGTATGGGAAAAGTCATCTCCGGTGAACTTTTGTATTGGGAAAGTCATGCCCGGTGAACTTTTATATTGGGAAAGTCATCTCCGGTGAACTTTTGTATGGGAAAAGTCATCTCCGGTGAACTTTTGTATTGGGAAAGTCATCTCCGGTGAACTTTTGTATGGGAAAAGTCATCTCCGGTGAACTTTTGTATTGGGAAAGTCATCTCCGGTGAACTTTTGTATTGGGAAAGTCATCTCCGGTGAACTTTTGTATTGGGAAAGTCATCTCCGGTGAACTTTTGTATGGGGAAAAGTCATCTCCGGTGAACTTTTGTATTGGGAAAGTCATCTCCGGTGAACTTTTGTATTGGGAAAGTCATGCCCGGTGAACTTTTGTATTGGGAAAGTCATCTCCGGTGAACTTTTGTATTGGGAAAGTCATCTCCGGTGAACTTTTGTATGGGAAAAGTCATCTCCGGTGAACTTTTGTATTGGGAAAGTCATCTCCGGTGAACTTTTGTATGGGAAAAGTCATCTACGGTGAACTTTTGTATGGGAAAAGTCATCTCCGGTGAACTTTTGTATTGGGAAAGTCATCTCCGGTGAACTTTTGTATTGGGAAAGTCATGCCGGTGAACTTTTGTATGGGAAAAGTCATCTCCGGTGAACTTATGTATTGGGAAAGTCATGCCCGGTGAACTTTTGTATTGGGAAAGTCATCTCCGGTGAACTTTTGTATGGGAAAAGTCATCTCCGGTGAACTTTTGTATTGGGAAAGTCATGCCCGGTGAACTTTTGTATTGGGAAAGTCATCTCCGGTGAACTTTTGTATGGGAAAAGTCATCTCCGGTGAACTTTTGTATGGGAAAGTCATCTCCCGGTGAACTTTTGTATTGGGAAAGTCATCTCCGGTGAACTTTTGTATTGGGAAAGTCATCTCCGGTGAACTTTTGTATGGGAAAAGTCATCTCCGGTGAACTTTTGTAATGGGAAAGTCATCTCCGGTGACTTTGGTTGGGGAAAAATCATCTACGGTGAACTTTTGTATTGGGAAAGTCATCTCCGGTGAACTTTTGTATTGGGAAAGTCATCTCCGGTGAACTTTTGTATTGGGAAAGTCATCTCCGGTGAACTTTTGTATTGGGAAAGTCATCTCCGGTGAACTTTTGTATGGGAAAAGTCATCTCCGGTGAACTTTTGTATTGGGGAAGTCATCTCCGGTGAACTTTTGTATTGGGAAAGTCATCTCCGGTGAACTTTTGTATGGGAAAGTCATCTCCGGTGAACTTTTGTATTGGGAAAGTCATCTCCGGTGAACTTTTGTATGGGAAAAGTCATCTCCGGTGAACTTTTGTATGGGAAAAGTCATCTCCGGTGAACTTTTGTATGGGAAAAGTCATCTCCGGTGAACTTTTGTATGGGAAAGTCATCTCCGGTGAACTTTTGTATTGGGAAAGTCATGCCCGGTGAACTTTTGTATTGGGAAAGTCATGCCCGGTGAACTTTTATATTGGGAAAGTCATCTCCGGTGAATTTTTGTATGGGAAAAGTCATCTCCGGTGAACTTTTGTATGGGAAAAGTCATCTCCGGTGAACTTTTGTATTGGGAAAGTCATCTCCGGTGAACTTTTGTATAGGGAAAGTCATCTCCGGTGAACTTTTGTATGGGAAAGTCATCTCCGGTGAACTTTTGTATTGGGAAAGTCATCTCCGGTGAACTTTTGTATGGGAAAAGTCATGCCCGGTGAACTATTGTATTGGGAAAGTCATCTCCGGTGAACTTTTGTATTGGGAAAGTCATGCCCGGTGAACTTTTGTATTGGGAAAGTCATCTCCGGTGAACTTTTGTATTGGGAAAGTCATGCCCGGTGAACTATTGTATTGGGAAAGTCATGCCCGGTGAACTTTTGTATTGGGAAAGTCATGCCCGGTGAACTTTTGTATGGGAAAAGTCATCTCCGGTGAACTTTTGTATTGGGAAAGTCATGCCCGGTGAACTTTTGTATTGGGAAAGTCATGCCCGGTGAACTTTTGTATGGGAAAAGTCATGCCCGGTGAACTTTTGTATTGGGAAAGTCATGCCCGGTGATCTTTTGTACTGGGAAAGTCATGCCCGGTGAACTTTTGTATTGGGAAAGTCATGCCCGGTGATCTTTTGTACTGGGAAAGTCATGCCCGGTGAACTTTTGTATTGGGAAAGTCATGCCCGGTGATCTTTTGTACTGGGAAAGTCATGCCCGGTGAACTTTTGTATTGGGAAAGTCATGCCCGGTGATCTTTTGTACTGGGAAAGTCATGCCCGGTGAACTTTTGTATTGGGAAAGTCATGCCCGGTGATCTTTTGTACTGGGAAAGTCATGCCCGGTGATCTTTTGTACTGGGAAAGTCATGCCCGGTGAACTTTTGTACTGGGAAAGTCATGCCCGGTGAACTTTTGTATGGGAAAAGTCATGCCCGGTGATCTTTTGTACTGGGAAAGTCATGCCCGGTGAACTTTTGTATTGGGAAAGTCATGCCCGGTGAACTTTTGTATTGGGAAAGTCATGCCCGGTGAACTTTTGTATGGGAAAAGTCATGCCCGGTTAACTTTTGTATTGGGAAAGTCATGCCCGGTGATCTTTTGTACTGGGAAAGTCATGCCCGGTGATCTTTTGTACTGGGAAAGTCATGCCCGGTGAACTTTTGTATGGGAAAAGTCATGCCCGGTGAACTTTTGTATTGGGAAAGTCATGCCCGGTGAACTTTTGTATTGGGAAAGTCATGCCCGGTGATCTTTTGTATTGGGAAAGTCATGCCCGGTGAACTTTTGTATTGGGAAAGTCATGCCCGGTGATCTTTTGTAATGGGAAAGTCATGCCCGGTCAACTTTTGTATTGGGAAAGTCATGCCCGGTGAACTTTTGTATGGGAAAAGTCATGCCCGGTGAACTTTTGTATTGGGAAAGTCATGCCCGGTGAACTTTTGTATTGGGAAAGTCATGCCCGGTGAACTTTTGTACTGGGAAAGTCATGCCCGGTGAAATTTGTATTGGGAAAGTCATGCCCGGTGAACTTTTGTATTGGGAAAGTCATGCCCGGTCAACTTTTGTATTGGGAAAGTCATGCCCGGTGAACTTTTGTATTGGGAAAGTCATGCCCGGTCAACTTTTGTATTGGGAAAGTCATGCCCGGTGATCGTTTGTACTGGGAAAGTCATGCCCGGTGAACTTTTGTATTGGGAAAGTCATGCCCGGTGAACTTTTGTATGGGAAAAGTCATGCCCGGTGAACTTTTGTATTGGGAAAGTCATGCCCGGTGAACTTTTGTATGGGAAAAGTCATGCCCGGTTAACTTTTGTATTGGGAAAGTCATGCCTGGTGATCTTTTGTACTGGGAAAGTCATGCCCGGTGATCTTTTGTACTGGGAAAGTCATGCCCGGTGAACTTTTGTATGGGAAAAGTCATGCCCGGTGAACTTTTGTATTGGGAAAGTCATGCCCGGTGAACTTTTGTATTGGGAAAGTCATGCCCGGTGATCTTTTGTATTGGGAAAGTCATGCCCGGTGAACTTTTGTATTGGGAAAGTCATGCCCGGTGATCTTTTGTAATGGGAAAGTCATGCCCGGTCAACTTTTGTATTGGGAAAGTCATGCCCGGTGAACTTTTGTATGGGAAAGTCATGCCCGGTGAACTTTTGTACTGGGAAAGTCATGCCCGGTCAACTTTTGTATGGGAAAAGTCATGCCCGGTGAACTTTTGTATTGGGAAAGTCATGCCCGGTGAACTTTTGTATGGGAAAAGTCATGCCCGGTCAACTTTTGTATTGGGAAAGTCATGCCCGGTGAACTTTTGTATGGGAAAGTCATGCCCGGTGAACTTTTGTATTGGGAAAGTCATGCCCGGTGAACTTTTGTATGGGAAAAGTCATGCCCGGTCAACTTTTGTATTGGGAAAGTCATGTCCGGTCAACTTTTGTATTGGGAAAGTCATGCCCGGTGATCTTTTGTACTGGAAAAGTCATGCCCGGTGAACTTTTGTATTGGGAAAGTCATGCCCGGTGATCTTTTGTACTGGGAAAGTCATGCCCGGTCAACTTTTGTATTAGGAAAGTCATGCCCGGTGAACTTTTGTATGGGAAAAGTCATGCCCGGTGATCTTTTGTACTGGGAAAGTCATGCCCGGTGAACTTTTGTATTGGGAAAGTCATGCCCGGTCAACTTTTGTATTGGGAAAGTCATGCCCGGTGAACTTTTGTACTGGGAAAGTCATGCCCGGTGAACTTTTGTACTGGGAAAGTCATGCCGGTCAACTTTTGTATGGGAAAAGTCATGCCCGGTGAACTTTTGTATTGGGAAAGTCATGCCCGGTGAACTTTTGTATGGGAAAAGTCATGCCCGGTCAACTTTTGTATTGGGAAAGTCATGCCCGGTGAACTTTTGTATGGGAAAGTCATGCCCGGTGAACTTTTGTATTGGGAAAGTCATGCCCGGTGAACTTTTGTATGGGAAAAGTCATGCCCGGTCAACTTTTGTATTGGGAAAGTCATGGCCGGTCAACTTTTGTATTGGGAAAGTCATGCCCGGTGATATTTTGTACTGGGAAAGTCATGCCCGGTGAACTTTTGTATTGGGAAAGCAATGCCCGGTGATCTTTTGTACTGGGAAAGTCTACCCGGTCAACTTTTGTATTAGGAAAGTCATGCCCGGTGAACTTTTGTATGGGAAAAGTCATGCCCGGTGATCTTTTGTACTGGGAAAGTCATGCCCGGTGAACTTTTGTATTAGGAAAGTCATGCCCGGTGAACTTTTGTATGGGAAAAGTCATGCCCGGTGATCTTTTGTACTGGGAAAGTCATGCCCGGTGAACTTTTGTATTGGGAAAGTCATGCCCGGTCAACTTTTGTATTAGGAAAGTCATGCCCGGTGAACTTTTGTACTGGGAAAGTCATGCCCGGTGAACTTTTGTATTGGGAAAGTCATGCCCGGTCAACTTTTGTATTGGGAAAGTCATGCCCGGTGATCTTTTGTACTGGGAAAGTCATGCCCGGTGAACTTTTGTATTGGGAAAGTCATGCCCGGTGAACTTTTGTATTGGGAAAGTCATGCCCGGTGAACTTTTGTATTGGGAAAGTCATGCCCGGTGAACATATGTACTGGGAAAGTCATGCCCGGTCAACTTTTGTATTGGGAAAGTCATGCCCGGTGATCTTTTGTACTGGGAAAGTCATGCCCGGTGAACTTTTGTATTGGGAAAGTCATGCCCGGTGAACTTTTGTATGGGAAAAGTCATGCCCGGTCAACCTTTGTATTGGGAAAGTCATGGCCGGTCAACTTTTGTATTGGGAAAGTCATGCCCGGTGATATTTTGTACTGGGAAAGTCATGCCCGGTGAACTTTTGTATTGGGAAAGTCATGCCCGGTGAACTTTTGTATTGGGAAAGTCATGCCCGGTCAACTTTTGTATTGGGAAAGTCATGCCCGGTGATCTTTTGTACTGGGAAAGTCATGCCCGGTGAACTTTTGTATGGGAAAAGTCATGCCCGGTGAACTTTTGTATTGGGAAAGTCATGCCCGGTGATCTTTTGTACTGGGAAAGTCATGCCCGGTGAACTTTTGTATGGGAAAAGTCATGCCCGGTGAACTTTTGTATTGGGAAAGTCATGCCCGGTGAACTTTTGTATTGGGAAAGTCATGCCCGGTGATATTTTGTACTGGGAAAGTCATGCCCGGTGAACTTTTGTATTGGGAAAGTCATGCCCGGTGAACATATGTACTGGGAAAGTCATGCCCGGTCAACTTTTGTATTGGGAAAGTCATGCCCGGTGATCTTTTGTACTGGGAAAGTCATGCCCGGTGAACTTTTGTATTGGGAAAGTCATGCCCGGTCAACTTTTGTATTGGGAAAGTCATGCCCGGTGATCTTTTGTACTGGGAAAGTCATGCCCGGTGAACTTTTGTATGGGAAAAGTCATGCCCGGTGAACTTTTGTATTGGGAAAGTCATGCCCGGTGAACTTTTGTATTGGGAAAGTCATGCCCGGTCAACTTTTGTATTGGGAAAGTCATGCCCGGTGATCTTTTGTACTGGGAAAGTCATGCCCGGTGAACTTTTGTATTGGGAAAGTCATGCCCGGTGATCTTTTGTACTGGGAAAGTCATGCCCGGTGAACTTTTGTATTGGGAAAGTCATGCCCGGTGATCTTTTGTACTGGGAAAGTCATGCCCGGTGAACTTTTGTATTGGGAAAGTCATGCCCGGTGAACTTTTGTATGGGAAAAGTCATGCCCGGTGATCTTTTGTACTGGGAAAGTCATGCCCGGTGAACTTTTGTATTGGGAAAGTCATGCCCGGTGAACTTTTGTATTGGGAAAGTCATGCCCTTGTATTGGGAAAGTCATGCCCGGTGAACTTTTGTATTGGGAAAGTCATGCCCGGTCAACTTTTGTATTGGGAAAGTCATGCCCGATGATCTTTTGTACTGGGAAAGTCATGCCCGGTGAACTTTTGTATTGGGAAAGTCATGCCCTGTGAACTTTTGTATTGGGAAAGTCATGCCCGGTGAACTTTTGTATTGGGAAAGTCATGCCCGGTGAACTTTTGTATTGGGAAAGTCATGCCCGGTAAACTTTTGTATTGGGAAAGTCATGCCCGGTGAACTTTTGTATTGGGAAAGTCATGCCCGGTGAACGTTTGTATTGGGAAAGTCATGCCCGGTGAACTTTTGTATTGGGAAAGTCATGCCCGGTCAACTTTTGTATTGGGAAAGTCATGCCCGGTGATCTTTTGTACTGGGAAAGTCATGCCCGGTGAACTTTTCTATGGGAAAAGTCATGTCCGGTCAACTTTTGTATTGGGAAAGTCATGCCCGGTGAACTTTTGTATTGGGAAAGTCATGCCCGGTGAACTTTTGTATTGGGAAAGTCATGCCCGGTGAACATATGTACTGGGAAAGTCATGCCCTGTCAACTTTTGTATTGGGAAAGTCATGCCCGGTGATCTTTTGTACTGGGAAAGTCATGCCCGGTGAACTTTTGTATTGGGAAAGTCATGCCCGGTGAACTTTTGTATGGGAAAAGTCATGCCCGGTCAACTTTTGTATTGGGAAAGTCATGGCCGGTCAACTTTTGTATTGGGAAAGTCATGCCCGGTGATATTTTGTACTGGGAAAGTCATGCCCGGTGAAAGTCATGCCCGGTCAACTTTTGTATTGGGAAAGTCATGCCCGGTGATCTTTTGTACTGGGAAAGTCATGCCCGGTGAACTTTTGTATGGGAAAAGTCATGCCCGGTGAACTTTTGTATTGGGAAAGTCATGCCCGGTGAACTTTTGTATTGGGAAAGTCATGCCCGGTCAACTTTTGTATTGGGAAAGTCATGCCCGGTGATCTTTTGTACTGGGAAAGTCATGCCCGGTGAACTTTTGTATTGGGAAAGTCATGCCCGGTGATCTTTTGTACTGGGAAAGTCATGCCCGGTGAACTTTTGTATTGGGAAAGTCATGCCCGGTGATCTTTTGTACTGGGAAAGTCATGCCCGGTGAACTTTTGTATTGGGAAAGTCATGCCCGGTGAACTTTTGTATGGGAAAAGTCATGCCCGGTGAACTTTTGTATTGGGAAAGTCATGCCCGGTGAACTTTTGTATTGGGAAAGTCATGCCCGGTGAACTTTTGTATGGGAAAAGTCATGCCCGGTGAAATTTTGTATGGGAAAAGTCATGCCCGGTGATCTTTTGTACTGGGAAAGTCATGCCCGGTGAACTTTTGTATTGGGAAAGTCATGCCCGGTGAACTTTTGTATTGGGAAAGTCATGCCCGGTCAACTTTTGTATTGGGAAAGTCATGCCCTTGTATTGGGAAAGTCATGCCCGGTGAACTTTTGTATTGGGAAAGTCATGCCCGGTGAACTTTTGTATTGGGAAAGTCATGCCCGGTCAACTTTTGTATTGGGAAAGTCATGCCCGGTGATCTTTTGTACTGGGAAAGTCATGCCCGGTGAACTTTTGTATTGGGAAAGTCATGCCCTGTGAACTTTTGTATTGGGAAAGTCATGCCCGGTGAACTTTTGTATTGGGAAAGTCATGCCCGGTGAACTTTTGTATTGGGAAAGTCATGCCCGGTAAACTTTTGTATTGGGAAAGTCATGCCCGGTGAACTTTTGTATTGGGAAAGTCATGCCCGGTGAACGTTTGTATTGGGAAAGTCATGCCCGGTGAACTTTTGTATTGGGAAAGTCATGCCCGGTCAACTTTTGTATTGGGAAAGTCATGCCCGGTGATCTTTTGTACTGGGAAAGTCATGCCCGGTGAACTTTTCTATGGGAAAACTCATGTCCGGTCAACTTTTGTATTGGGAAAGTCATGCCCGGTCTACTTTTGTATTGGGAAAGTCATGCCCGGTGAATTTTTGTATGGGAAAAGTCATGCCCGGTGAACTTTTGTATTGGGAAAGTCATGCCCGGTGATCTTTTGTATTGGGAAAGTCATGCCCGGTGAACTTTTGTTTTGGGAAAGTCATGCCCGGTGAACTTTTGTATGGGAAAAGTCATGCCCGGTGAACTTTTGTATTGGGAAAGTCATGCCCGGTGAACTTTTGTATTGGGAAAGTCATGCCCGGTGAACTTTTGTATTGGGAAAGTCATGCCCGGTGAACTTTTGTATTGGGAAAGTCATGCCCGGTGATCTTTTGTATTGGGAAAGTCATGCCCGGTGATCTTTTGTACTGGGAAAGTCATGCCCGGTGAACTTTTGTATGGGAAAAGTCATGCCCGGTGAACTTTTGTATTGGGAAAGTCATGCCCGGTGAACTTTTGTATTGGGAAAGTCATGCCCGGTCAACTTTTGTATTGGGAAAGTCATGCCCGGTGATCTTTTGTACTGGGAAAGTCATGCCCGGTGAACTTTTGTATTGGGAAAGTCATGCCCGGTGAACTTTTGTATTGGGAAAGTCATGCCCGGTGAACATTTGTACTGGGAAAGTCATGCCCGGTCACCTTTTGTATTGGGAAAGTCATGCCCGGTGAACTTTTGTACTGGGAAAGTCATGCCCGGTGAACTTTTGTATTGGGAAAGTCATGCCCGGTGAACTTTTGTATGGGAAAAGTCATGCCCGGTGAACTTTTGTATTGGGAAAGTCATGCCCGGTGAACTTTTGTATTGGGAAAGTCATGCCCGGTGAACTTTTGTACTGGGAAAGTCATGCCCGGTGAACTTTTGTATTGGGAAAGTCATGCCCGGTGAACTTTTGTATTGGGAAAGTCATGCCCGGTGAACTTTTGTATTGGGAAAGTCATGCCCGGTGAACTTTTGTATTGGGAAAGTCATGCCCGGTGAACTTTTGTATTGGGAAAGTCATGCCCGGTGAACTTTTGTATTGGGAAAGTCATGCCCGGTGAACGTTTGTATTGGGAAAGTCATGCCCGGTGAACTTTTGTATTGGGAAAGTCATGCCCGGTCAACTTTTGTATTGGGAAAGTCATGCCCGGTGATCTTTTGTACTGGGAAAGTCATGCCCGGTGAACTTTTCTATGGGAAAAGTCATGTCCGGTCAACTTTTGTATTGGGAAAGTCATGCCCGGTCTACTTTTGTATTGGGAAAGTCATGCCCGGTGAATTTTTGTATGGGAAAAGTCATGCCCGGTGAACTTTTGTATTGGGAAAGTCATGCCCGGTGATCTTTTGTATTGGGAAAGTCATGCCCGGTGAACTTTTGTTTTGGGAAAGTCATGCCCGGTGAACTTTTGTATTGGGAAAGTCATGCCCGGTGAACTTTTGTATTGGGAAAGTCATGCCCGGTGAACTTTTGTATTGGGAAAGTCATGCCCGGTGATCTTTTGTACTGGGAAAGTCATGCCCGGTGAACTTTTGTATGGGAAAAGTCATGCCCGGTGAACTTTTGTATTGGGAAAGTCATGCCCGGTGAACTTTTGTATTGGGAAAGTCATGCCCGGTCAACTTTTGTATTGGGAAAGTCATGCCCGGTGATCTTTTGTACTGGGAAAGTCATGCCCGGTGAACTTTTGTATTGGGAAAGTCATGCCCGGTGAACTATTGTATTGGGAAAGTCATGCCCGGTGAACATTTGTACTGGGAAAGTCATGCCCGGTCACCTTTTGTATTGGGAAAGTCATGCCCGGTGAACTTTTGTACTGGGAAAGTCATGCCCGGTGAACTTTTGTATTGGGAAAGTCATGCCCGGTGAACTTTTGTATGGGAAAAGTCATGCCCGGTGAACTTTTGTATTGGGAAAGTCATGCCCGGTGAACTTTTGTATTGGGAAAGTCATGCCCGGTGAACTTTTGTACTGGGAAAGTCATGCCCGGTGAACTTCTGTATTGGGAAAGTCATGCCCGGTGAACTTTTGTATTGGGAAAGTCATGCCCGGTGAACTTTTGTATTGGGAAAGTCATGCCCGGTGAACTTTTGTATTGGGAAAGTCATGCCCGGTGAACTTTTGTATTGGGAAAGTCATGCCCGGTGAACTTTTGTATTGGGAAAGTCATGCCCGGTCAACTTTTGTATTGGGAAAGTCATGCCCGGTGAACTTTTGTACTGGGAAAGTCATGCCCGGTGAACTTTTGTATGGGAAAAGTTATGTCCGGTGAACTTTTGTATTGGGAAAGTCATGCACGGTCAACTTTTGTATTGGGAAAGTCATGCCCGGTGATCTTTTGTATTGGGAAAGTCATGCACGGTCAACTTTTGTATTGGGAAAGTCATGCCCGGTGATCTTTTGTACTGGGAAGTCATGCCCGGTCAACTTTTGTATTGGGAAAGTCATGCCCGGTGATCTTTTGTACTGGGAAAGTCATGCCCGGTGAACTTTTGTATGGGAAAAGTCATGCCCGGTGATCTTTTGTACTGGGAAAGTCATGCCCGGTCAACTTTTGTATGGGAAATGTCATGCCCGGTGAACTTTTGTATTGGGAAAGTCATGCCCGGTCAACTTTTGTATTAGGAAAGTCATGCCCGGTGAACTTTTGTACTGGGAAAGTCATGCCCGGTGAACTTTTGTATTGGGAAAGACATGCCCGGTCAACTTTTGTATTGGGAAAGTCATGCCCGGTGATCTTTTGTACTGGGAAAGTCATGCCCGGTGAACTTTTGTATTGGGAAAGTCATGCCCGGTGAACTTTTGTATGGAAAAAGTCATGCCCGGTGATCTTTTGTACTGGGAAAGTCATGCCCGGTGAACTTTTGTATTGGGAAAGTCATGCCCGGTCAACTTTTGTATTGGGAAAGTCATGCCCGGTGAACTTTTGTATTGGGAAAGTCATGCCCGTTGATCTTTTGTACTGGGAAAGTCATGCCCGGTGAACTTTTGTATTGGGAAAGTCATGCCCGGTGAACTTTTGTATTGGGAAAGTCATGCCCGGTGAACTCTTGTACTGGGAAAGTCATGCCCGGTGAACTTTTGTATTGGGAAAGTCATGCCCGGTGATCTTTTGTACTGGGAAAGTCATGCCCGGTCAACTTTTGTACTGGGAAAGTCATGCCCGGTGAACTTTTGTACTGGGAAAGTCATGCCCGGTGAACTTTTGTATGGGAAAAGTCATGCCCGGTGAACTTTTGTATTGGAAAAGTCATGCCCGGTGAACTTTTGTATTGGGAAAGTCATGCCCGGTGAACTTTTGTATGGGAAAAGTCATGCCCGGTGAACTTTTGTATTGGGAAAGTCATGCCCGGTCAACTTTTGTATTGGGAAAGTCATGCCCGGTGATCTTTTGTACTGGGAAAGTCATGCCCGGTGAACTTTAGTATTGGGAAAGTCATGCCCGGTGAACTTTTGTATGGGAAAAGTCATGCCCGGTGAACTTTTGTATGGGAAAAGTCATGCCCGGTGAACTTTTGTATTGGGAAGGTCATGCCCGGTCAACTTTTGTATTGGGAGAGTCATGCCCGTTGATCTTTTGTACTGGGAAAGTCATGCCCGGTGAACTTTTGTATTGGGAAAGTCATGCCCGGTCAACTTTTGTATTGGGAAAGTCATGCCCGGTCAACTTTTGTATTGGGAAAGTCATGCCCGGTGATCTTTTGTACTGGTAAAGTCATGCCCGGTGAACTTTTGTATGGGAAAAGTCATGCCCGGTGAACTTTTGTATTGGGAAAGTCATGCCCGGTGAACTTTTGTATGGGAAAAGTCATGCCCGGTGATCTTTTGTATTGGGAAAGTCATGCCCGGTGAACTCTTGTATTGGGAAAGTCATGCCCGGTGAACTTTTGTATGGGAAAAGTCATGCCCGGTGAACTTTTGTATTGGGAAAGTCATGCCCGGTGAACTTTTGTATTGGGAAAGTCATGCCCGGTGAACTTTTGTATTGGGAAAGTCATGCCCGGTGAACTTTTGTATTTTGAAAGTCATGCCCGGTGAACTTTTGTATTGGGAAATTCATGCCCGGTGAACTTTTATATTGGGAAAGTCATGTCCGGTGATCTTTTGTACTGGGAAAGTCATGCCCGGTGAACTTTTGTATGGGAAAAGTCATGCCCGGTGAACTTTTGTATTGGGAAAGTCATGCCCGGTGAACTTTTGTATTGGGAAAGTCATGCCCGGTGAACTTTTGTACTGGGAAAGTCATGCCCGGTGAACTTTTGTATTGGGAAAGTCATGCCCGGTGAACTTTTGTATTGGGAAAGTCATGCCCGGTCAACTTTTGTATTGGGAAAGTCATGTCCGGTGATCTTTTGTACTGGGAAAGTCATGCCCGGTGAACTTTTGTATTGGGAAAGTCATGCCCGGTGAACTTTTGTATTGGGAAAGTCATGCCCGGTGAACTTTTGTATTGAGAAGGTCATGCCCGGTCAACTTTTGTATTGGGAAAGTCATGCCCGGTGATCTTTTGTACTGGGAAATTCATGCCCGGTGAACTTTTGTATTGGGAAAGTCATGCCCGGTGAACTTTTGTATTGGGAAAGTCATGCCCGGTCAACTTTTGTATTGGGAAAGTCATGCCCGGTGAACTTTTGTACTGGGAAAGTCATGCCCGGTGAAATTTTGTATTGGGAAAGTCATGCCCGGTGAACTTTTGTTTTGGGAAAGTCATGCCCGGTGAACTTTTGTACTGGGAAAGTCATGCCCGGTGAACTTTTGTATTGGGAAAGTCATGCCCGGTGAACTTTTGTATTGGGAAAGTCATGCCCGGTGAACTTTTGTATTGGGAAAGTCATGCCCGGTCAACTTTTGTATTGGGAAAGTCATGCCCGGTGAACTTTTGTATTGGGAAAGTCATGCCCGGTGAACTTTTGTATTGGGAAAGTCATGCCCGGTGATCTTTTGTACTGGGAAAGTCATGCCCGGTGAACTTTTTTATTGGGAAAGACATGCCCGGGGAACTTTTGTATTGGGAAAGTCATGCCCGGTCAACTTTTGTACTGGGAAAGTCATGCCCGGTGAACTTTTGTACTGGGAAAGTCATGCCCGGTCAACTTTTGTATTGGGAAAGTCATGCCCGGTGATCTTTTGTACTGGGAAAGTCATGCCCGGTGAACTTTTGTACTGGGAAAGTCATGCCCGGTCAACTTTTGTATGGGAAAAGTCATGCCCGGTGAACTTTTGTATTGGGAAAGTCATGCCCGGTGATCTTTTGTACTGGGAAAGTCATGCCCGGTCAACTTTTGTATTGGGAAAGTCATGCCCGGTCAACTTTTGTATTGGGAAAGTCATGCCCGGTGATCTTTTGTACTGGGAAATTCATGCCCGGTGAACTTTTGTATGGGAAAAGTCATGCCCGGTGATCCTTTGTACTGGGAAAGTCATGCCCGGTCAACTTTTGTATTGGGAAAGTCATGCCCGGTCAACTTTTTTATTAGGAAAGTCATGCCCGGTGATCTTTTGTACTGGGAAAGTCATGCCCGGTGAACTTTTGTATTGGGAAAGTCATGCCCGGTAAACTTTTGTATTGGGAAAGTCATGCCCGGTGAACTTTTGTACTGGGAAAGTCATGCCCGGTGAACTTTTGTACTGGGAAAGTCATGCCCGGTCAACTTTTGTACTGGGAAAGTCATGCCCGGTGAACTTTTGTATTGGGAAAGTCATGCCCGGTGAACTTTTGTATTGGGAAAGTCATGCCCGGTGATCTTTTGTACTGGGAAAGTCATGCCCGGTCAACTTTTGTATTGGGAAAGTCATGCCCGGTGATCTTTAGTATTGGGAAAGTCATGCCCGGTGATCTTTTGTACTGGGAAAGTCATGCCCGGTCAACTTTTGTATTGGGAAAGTCATGAACTTTTGTATTGGTGAACTTTTGTATTGGGAAAGTCATGCCCGGTGAACTTTTGTATTGGGAAAGTCATGCCCGGTCAACTTTTGTATTGGGAAAGTCATGCCCGGTGAACTTTTGTATTGGGAAAGTCATGCCCGGTGAACTTTTGTATGGGAAAAGTCATGCCCGGTGATCCTTTGTATTGGGAAAGTCATGCCCGGTGAACTTTTGTATTGGGAAAGTCATGCCCGGTGAACTTTTGTATTGGGAAAGTCATGCCCGGTGAACTTTTGTATGGGAAAAGTCATGCCCGGTCAACTCTTGTATTGGGAAAGTCATGCCCGGTCAACTCTTGTATTGGGAAAGTCATGCCCGGTGAACTTTTGTTTTGGGAAAGTCATTCCTGGTGAACTTTTGTATTGGGAAAGTCATGCCCGGTGAACTTTTGTATTGGGAAAGTCATGCCCGGTGAACTTTTGTATTGGGAAAGTCATGCCCGGTGATCTTTTGTACTGGGAAAGTCATGCCCGGTGAACTTTTGTATTGGGAAAGTCATGCCCGGTGAACTTTTGTATTGGGAAAGTCATGCCCGGTGAACTTTTGTATTGGGAAAGTCATGCTCGGTGAACTTTTGTATGGGAAAAGTCATGCCCGGTGATCTTTTGTATTGGGAAAGTCATGCCCGGTGAACTTTTGTATTGGGAAAGTCATGCCCGGTGAACTTTTGTATTGGGAAAGTCATGCCCGGTGAACTTTTGTATGGGAAAAGTCATGCCCGGTCAACTCTTGTATTGGGAAAGTCATGCCCGGTCAACTCTTGTATTGGGAAAGTCATGCCCGGTGAACTTTTGTTTTGGGAAAGTCATTCCTGGTGAACTTTTGTATTGGGAAAGTCATGCCCGGTGAACTTTTGTATTGGGAAAGTCATGCCCGGTGAACTTTTGTATTGGGAAAGTCATGCCCGGTGATCTTTTGTACTGGGAAAGTCATGCCCGGTGAACTTTTGTATTGGGAAAGTCATGCCCGGTGAACTTTTGTATTGGGAAAGTCATGCCCGGTGATCTTTTGTACTGGGAAATTCATGCCCGGTGAACTTTTGTATTGGGAAAGTCATGCCCGGTGAACTTTTGTATTGGGAAAGTCATGCCCGGTGAACTTTTGTATTGGGAAAGTCATGCTCGGTGAACTTTTGTATGGGAAAAGTCATGCCCGGTGATCTTTTGTATTGGGAAAGTCATGCCCGGTGAACTTTTGTATTGGGAAAGTCATGCCCGGTGAACTTTTGTATTGGGAAAGTCTTGCCCGGTGAACTTTTGTATTGGGAAAGTCATGCCCGGTGATCTTTTGTACTGGGAAAGTCATGCCCGGTGAACTTTTGTATTGGGAAAGTCATGCCCGGTGAACTTTTGCATGGGAAAAGTCATGCCCGGTGAACTTTTGTATGGGAAAAGTCATGCCCGGTCAACTTTTGTATTGGGAAAGTCATGCCCGGTGAACTTTTGTACTGGGAAAGTCATGCCCGGTCAACTTTTGTACTGGGAAAGTCATGCCCGGTGATCTTTGGTACTGGGAAAGTCATGCCCGGTGATCTTTTGTACTGGGAAAGTCATGCCCGGTGAACTTTTGTATTGGGAAAGTCATGCCCCGTGAACTTTTGTACTGGGAAAGTCATGCCCGGTGAACTTTTGTATGGGAAAGTCATGCCCGGGGAACTTTTGTATGGGAAAAGTCATGCCCGGTGAACTTTTGTATTGGGAAATTCATGCCCGGTGAACTTTTGTATGGGAAAAGTCATGCCCGGTGAACTTTTGTATTGGGAAAGTCATGCCCGGTGAACTTTTGTACTGGGAAAGTTATGCCCGGTGAACTTTTGTATTGGGAAAGTCATGCCCGGTGATCTTTTGTACTGGGAAAGTCATGCCCGGTGAACTTTTGTATTGGGAAAGTCATGCCCGGTGAACTTTTGTATTGGGAAAGTCATGCCCGGTGAACTTTTGTATTGGGAAAGTCATGCCCGGTGAACTTTTGTACTGGGAAAGTCATGCCCGGTGAACTTTTGTATGGGAAAAGTCATGCCCGGTGAACTTTTGTACTGGGAAATCATGCCCGGTGAACTTTTGTATGGGAAAATTCATGCCCGGTGATCTTTTGTACTGGGAAAGTCATGCCCGGTCAACTTTTGTATGAAAAAAGTCATGCCCGGTGAACTTTTGTATTGGGAAAGTCATGCCCGGTCAACTTTTGTATTGGGAAAGTCATGCCCGGTCAACTTTTGTATTGGGAAAGTCATGCCCGGTGGACTTTTGTACTGGGAAAGTCATGCCCGGTCAACTTTTGTATTGGGAAAGTCATGCCCGGTGAACTTTTGTATTGGGAAAGTCATGCCCGGTGAACTTTTGTATTGGGAAAGTCATGTCCGGTGAACTTTTTTGTATTGGGAAAGTCATGCCCGTTGAACTTTTGTACTGGGAAAGTCATGCCCGGTGAACTTTTGTATGGGAAAAGTCATGCCCGGTGAACTTTTGTACTGGGAAAGTCATGCCCGGTGAACTTTTGTGTGGGAAAAGTCATGCCCGGTGATCTTTTGTACTGGGAAAGTCATGCCCGGTCAACTTTTGTATGGGAAAAGTCATGCCCGGTGAACTTTTGTACTGGGAAAGTCATGCCCCGTCAACTTTTGTATTGGGAAAGTCATGCCCGGTGAACTTTTGTATTGGGAAAGTCATGCCCGGTCAACTTTTGTATTGGGAAAGTCATGCCCGGTGATCTTTTGTACTGGGAAAGTCATGCCCGGTGAACTTTTGTATTGGGAAAGTCATGCCCGGTGATCTTTTGTATTGGGAAAGTCATGCCCGGTGATCTTTTGTACTGGGAAAGTCATGCCCTGTCAACTTTTGTATTAGGAAAGTCATGCCACGTGAACTTTTGTACTGGGAAAGTCATGCCCGGTGAACTTTTGTATTGGGAAAGTCATGCCCGGTCAACTTTTGTATTGGGAAAGTCATGCCCGGTGATCTTTTGTACTGGGAAAGTCATGCCCGGTGAACTTTTGTATTGGGAAAGTCATGCCCGGTGAACTTTTGTATTGGGAAAGTCATGCCCGGTGATCTTTTGTATTGGGAAAGTCATGCCCGGTGAACTTTTGCATTGGGAAAGTCATGCCCGGTCAACTTTTGTATTGGAAAGTCATGCCCGGTGAACTTTTGTATTGGGAAAGTCATGCCCGGTGAACTTTTGTATTGGGAAAGTCATGCCCGGTGAACTTTTGTATGGGAAAAGTCATGCCCGGTCAACTCTTGTATTGGGAAAGTCATGCCCGGTGAACTTTTGTATTGGGAAAGTCATGCCCGGTGAACTTTTGTATTGGGAAAGTCATGCCCGGTCAACTTTTGTATTGGGAAAGTCATGCCCGGTGAACTTTTGTATTGGGAAAGTCATGCCCGGTGAACTTTTGTATGGGAAAAGTCATGCCCGGTCAACTCTTGTATTGGGAAAGTCATGCCCGGTGAACTTTTGTATTGGGAAAGTCATGCCCGGTGATCTTTTGTATTGGGAAAGTCATGCCCGGTGAACTTTTGCATTGGGAAAGTCATGCCCGGTCAACTTTTGTATTGGAAAGTCATGCCCGGTGAACTTTTGTATTGGGAAAGTCATGCCCGGTGAACTTTTGTATTGGGAAAGTCATGCCCGGTGAACTTTTGTATGGGAAAAGTCATGCCCGGTCAACTCTTGTATTGGGAAAGTCATGCCCGGTGAACTTTTGTATTGGGAAAGTCATGCCCGGTGAACTTTTGTATTGGGAAAGTCATGCCCGGTCAACTTTTGTATTGGGAAAGTCATGCCCGGTGAACTTTTGTATGGGAAAAGTCATGCCCGGTGATCCTTTGTATTGGGAAAGTCATGCCCGGTGATCCTTTGTATTGGGAAAGTCATGCCCGGTGAACTATTGTATTGGGAAAGTCATGCCCGGTGAACTTTTGTATTGGGAAAGTCATGCCCGGTGAACTTTTGTATTGGGAAAGTCATGCCCGGTGAACTTTTGTATTGGGAAAGTAATGCCCGGTGAACTTTTGTATTGGGAAAGTCATGCCCGGTGAACTTTTGTATTGGGAAAGTCATGCCCGGTGAACTTTTGTATGGGAAAGTCATGCCCGGTGAACTTTTGTATTGGGAAAGTCATGCCCGGTGAACTTTTGTATTGGGAAAGTCATGCCCGGTGAACTTTTGTTTTGGGAAAGTCATTCCTGGTGAACTTTTGTATTGGGAAAGTCATGCCCGGTGAACTTTTGTATTGGGAAAGTCATGCCCGGTGAACTTTTGTATTGGGAAAGTCATGCCCGGTGATCTTTTGTACTGGGAAAGTCATGCCCGGTGAACTTTTGTATTGGGAAAGTCATGCCCGGTGAACTTTTGTATTGGGAAAGTCATGCCCGGTGATCTTTTGTACTGGGAAAGTCATGCCCGGTGAACTTTTGTATTGGGAAAGTCATGCCCGGTGAACTTTTGTATTGGGAAAGTCATGCCCGGTGAACTTTTGTATTGGGAAAGTCGTGCTCGGTGAACTTTTGTATGGGAAAAGTCATGCCCGGTGATCTTTTGTATTGGGAAAGTCATGCCCGGTGAACTTTTGTATTGGGAAAGTCATGCCCGGTGAACTTTTGTATTGGGAAAGTCTTGCCCGGTGAACTTTTGTATTGGGAAAGTCATGCCCGGTGATCTTTTGTACTGGGAAAGTCATGCCCGGTGAACTTTTGTATTGGGAAAGTCATGCCCGGTGAACTTTTGCATGGGAAAAGTCATGCCCGGTGAACTTTTGTATGGGAAAAGTCATGCCCGGTCAACTTTTGTATTGGGAAAGTCATGCCCGGTGAACTTTTGTACTGGGAAAGTCATGCCCGGTCAACTTTTGTACTGGGAAAGTCATGCCCGGTGATCTTTGGTACTGGGAAAGTCATGCCCGGTGATCTTTTGTACTGGGAAAGTCATGGTGAACTTTTGTATTGGGAAAGTCATGCCCCGTGAACTTTTGTACTGGGAAAGTCATGCCCGGTGAACTTTTGTATGGGAAAGTCATGCCCGGGGAACTTTTGTATGGGAAAAGTCATGCCCGGTGAACTTTTGTATTGGGAAAGTCATGCCCGGTGAACTTTTGTATGGGAAAAGTCATGCCCGGTGAACTTTTGTATTGGGAAAGTCATGCCCGGTGAACTTTTGTACTGGGAAAGTCATGCCCGGTGAACTTTTGTATTGGGAAAGTCATGCCCGGTGATCTTTTGTACTGGGAAAGTCATGCCCGGTGAACTTTTGTATTGGGAAAGTCATGCCCGGTGAACTTTTGTATTGGGAAAGTCATGCCCGGTGAACTTTTGTATTGGGAAAGTCATGCCCGGTGAACTTTTGTACTGGGAAAGTCATGCCCGGTGAACTTTTGTATGGGAAAAGTCATGCCCGGTGAACTTTTGTACTGGGAAATCATGCCCGGTGAACTTTTGTATGGGAAAATTCATGCCCGGTGATCTTTTGTACTGGGAAAGTCATGCCCGGTCAACTTTTGTATGAAAAAAGTCATGCCCGGTGAACTTTTGTATTGGGAAAGTCATGCCCGGTCAACTTTTGTATTGGGAAAGTCATGCCCGGTCAACTTTTGTATTGGGAAAGTCATGCCCGGTGGACTTTTGTACTGGGAAAGTCATGCCCGGTCAACTTTTGTATTGGGAAAGTCATGCCCGGTGAACTTTTGTATTGGGAAAGTCATGCCCGGTGAACTTTTGTATTGGGAAAGTCATGTCCGGTGAACTTTTTTGTATTGGGAAAGTCATGCCCGTTGAACTTTTGTACTGGGAAAGTCATGCCCGGTGAACTTTTGTATGGGAAAAGTCATGCCCGGTGAACTTTTGTACTGGGAAAGTCATGCCCGGTGAACTTTTGTGTGGGAAAAGTCATGCCCGGTGATCTTTTGTACTGGGAAAGTCATGCCCGGTCAACTTTTGTATGGGAAAAGTCATGCCCGGTGAACTTTTGTACTGGGAAAGTCATGCCCCGTCAACTTTTGTATTGGGAAAGTCATGCCCGGTGAACTTTTGTATTGGGAAAGTCATGCCCGGTCAACTTTTGTATTGGGAAAGTCATGCCCGGTGATCTTTTGTACTGGGAAAGTCATGCCCGGTGAACTTTTGTATTGGGAAAGTCATGCCCGGTGATCTTTTGTATTGGGAAAGTCATGCCCGGTGATCTTTTGTACTGGGAAAGTCATGCCCTGTCAACTTTTGTATTAGGAAAGTCATGCCACGTGAACTTTTGTACTGGGAAAGTCATGCCCGGTGAACTTTTGTATTGGGAAAGTCATGCCCGGTCAACTTTTGTATTGGGAAAGTCATGCCCGGTGATCTTTTGTACTGGGAAAGTCATGCCCGGTGAACTTTTGTATTGGGAAAGTCATGCCCGGTGAACTTTTGTATTGGGAAAGTCATGCCCGGTGATCTTTTGTACTGGGAAAGTCATGCCCGGTCAAACTTTTGTATTGGGAAAGTCATGCCCGGTGAACTTTTGTATTGGGAAAGTCATGCCCGGTGAACTTTTGTATTGGGAAAGTCATGCCCGGTGAACTTTTGTACTGGGAAAGTCATGCCCGGTCAACTTTTGTATTGGGAAAGTCATGCCCGGTGAACATTTGTACTGGGAAAGTCATGCCCGGTCAACTTTTGTATTGGGAAAGTCATGCCCGGTGAACATTTGTACTGGGAAAGTCATGCCCGGTGAACTTTTGTATTGGGAAAGTCATGCCCGGTCAACTTTTGTATTGGGAAAGTCATGCCCGGTGATCTTTTGTATTGGGAAAGTCATGCCCGGTGATCTTTTGTACTGGGAAAGTCATGCCCGGTCAACTTTTGTACTGGGAAAGTCATGCCCGGTGAACTTTTGTATTGGGAAAGTCATGCCCGGTGAACTTTTGTATTGGGAAAGTCATGCCCGGTGATCTTTTGTATTGGGAAAGTCATCCCCGGTGATCTTTTGTATTGGGAAAGTCATCCCCGGTGATCTTTTGTACTGGGAAAGTCATGCCCGGTCAACTTTTGTACTGGGAAAGTCATGCCCGGTGAACTTTTGTATTGGGAAAGTCATGCCCGGTGAACTTCTGTATTGGGAAAGTCATGCCCGGTCAACTTTTGTATTGGGAAAGTCATGCCCGGTGAACTTTTGTATTGGGAAAGTCATGCCCGGTGAACTTTTGTATTGGGAAAGTCATGCCCGGTGAACTTTTGTATGGGAAAAGTCATGCCCGGTGAACTTTTGTATTGGGAAAGTCATGCCCGGTGATCTTTTGTACTGGGAAAGTCATGCCCGGTCAACTTTTGTACTGGGAAAGTCATGCCCGGTGAACTTTTGTATTGGGAAAGTCATGCCCGGTGAACTTTTGTATTGGGAAAGTCATGCCCGGTCAACTTTTGTATTGGGAAAGTCATGCCCGGTGAACTTTTGTATTGGGAAAGTCATGCCCGGTGAACTTTTGTATTGGGAAAGTCATGCCCGGTGAACTTTTGTATGGGAAAAGTCATGCCCGGTGAACTTTTGTATTGGGAAAGTCATGCCCGGTCAACTTTTGTATTGGGAAAGTCATGCCCGGTGAACTTTTGTATTGGGAAAGTCATGCCCGGTGATCTTTTGTACTGGGAAAGTCATGCCCGGTCAACTTTTGTATTAGGAAAGTCATGCCCGGTGAACTTATGTACTGGGAAAGTCATGCCCGGTGAACTTTTGTATTGGAAAGTCATGCCCGGTCAACTTTTGTATTGGGAAAGTCATGCCCGGTGAACTTTTGTATTGGGAAAGTCATGCCCGGTGAACTTTTGTATTGGGAAAGTCATGCCCGGTGAACTTTTGTACTGGGAAAGTCATGCCCGGTCAACTTTTGTATTGGGAAAGTCATGCCCGGTCAACTTTTGTATTGGGAAAGTCATGCCCGGTCAACTTTTGTATTGGGAAAGTCATGCCCGGTGAACTTTTGTACTGGGAAAGTCATGCCCGGTCAACTTTTGTATTGGGAAAGTCATGCCCGGTGAACTTTTGTATTGGGAAAGTCATGCCCGGTCAACTTTTGTATTGGGAAAGTCATGCCCGGTGATCTTTTGTACTGGGAAAGTCATGCCCGGTCAACTTTTGTATTGGGAAAGTCATGCCCGGAGATCTTTTGTATTGGGAAAGTCATGCCCGGTGATCTTTTGTACTGGGAAAGTCATGCCCGGTCAACTTTTGTATTAGGAAAGTCATGCCCGGTGAACTTTTGTTCTGGGAAAGTCATGCCCGGTGAACTTTTGTATTGGGAAAGTCATGCCCGGTCAACTTTTGTATTGGGAAATTCATGCCCGGTGATCTTTTGTACTGGGAAAGTCATGCCCGGTGAACTTTTGTATTGGGAAAGTCATGCCCGGTGAACTTTTGTATTGGGAAAGTCATGCCCGGTGATCTTTTGTACTGGGAAAGTCATGCCCGGTGAACTTTTGTATTGGGAAAGTCATGCCCGGTGAACTTTTGTATTGGGAAAGTCATGCCCGGTGAACTTTTGTATTGGGAAAGTCATGCCCGGTGAACTTTTGTACTGGGAAAGTCATGCCCGGTCAACTTTTGTATTGGGAAAGTCATGCCCGGTGAACATTTGTACTGGGAAAGTCATGCCCGGTCAACTTTTTTATTGGGAAAGTCATGCCCGGTGATCTTTTGTACTGGGAAAGTCATGCCCGGTCAACTTTTGTATTGGGAAAGTCATGCCCGGTGAACTTTTGTATTGGGAAAGTCATGCCCGGTCAACTTTTGTATTGGGAAAGTCATGCCCGGTGATCTTTTGTACTGGGAAAGTCATGCCCGGTCAACTTTTGTATTGGGAAAGTCATGCCCGGTGATCTTTTGTATTGGGAAAGTCATGCCCGGTGATCTTTTGTACTGGGAAAGTCATGCCCGGTCAACTTTTGTATTAGGAAAGTCATGCCCGGTGAACTTTTGTTCTGGGAAAGTCATGCCCGGTGAACTTTTGTATTGGGAAAGTCATGCCCGGTCAACTTTTGTATTGGGAAAGTCATGCCCGGTGATCTTTTGTACTGGGAAAGTCATGCCCGGTGAACTTTTGTATTGGGAAAGTCATGCCCGGTCAACTTTTGTATTGGGAAAGTCATGCCCGGTGAACATTTGTACTGGGAAAGTCATGCCCGGTCAACTTTTGTACTGGGAAAGTCATGCCCGGTCAACTTTTGTATTGGGAAAGTCATGCCCGGTGAACATTTGTACTGGGAAAGTCATGCCCGGTCAACTTTTTTATTGGGAAAGTCATGCCCGGTGATCTTTTGTACTGGGAAAGTCATGCCCGGTCAACTTTTGTATTGGGAAAGTCATGCCCGGTGAACTTTTGTATTGGGAAAGTCATGCCCGGTCAACTTTTGTATTGGGAAAGTCATGCCCGGTGATCTTTTGTACTGGGAAAGTCATGCCCGGTCAACTTTTGTATTGGGAAAGTCATGCCCGGTGATCTTTTGTATTGGGAAAGTCATGCCCGGTGATCTTTTGTACTGGGAAAGTCATGCCCGGTCAACTTTTGTATTAGGAAAGTCATGCCCGGTGAACTTTTGTTCTGGGAAAGTCATGCCCGGTGAACTTTTGTATTGGGAAAGTCATGCCCGGTGAACTTTTGTACTGGGAAAGTCATGCCCGGTGAACTTTTGTATTGGGAAAGTCATGCCCTGTGAACTTTTGTATTGGGAAAGTCATGCCCGGTGAACTTTTGTACTGGGAAAGTCATGCCCGGTCAACTTTTGTATTGGGAAAGTCATGCCCGGTGAACATTTGTACTGGGAAAGTCATGCCCGGTCAACTTTTGTATTGGGAAAGTCATGCCCGGTGAACTTTTGTACTGGGAAAGTCATGCCCGGTGAACTTTTGTATTGGGAAAGTCATGCCCGGTCAACTTTTGTATTGGGAAAGTCATGCCCGGTGATCTTTTGTATTGGGAAAGTCATGCCCGGTGATCTTTTGTACTGGGAAAGTCATGCCCGGTCAATTTTTATACTGGGAAAGTCATGCCCGGTGAACTTTTGTATTGGGAAAGGCATGCCCGGTGAACTTTTGTATTGGGAAAGTCATGCCCGGTGATCTTTTGTATTGGGAAAGTCATGCCCGGTGATCTTTTGTATTGGGAAAGTCACGCCCGGTGAACTTTTGTATTGGGAAAGTCATGCCCGGTCAACTTTTGTATTGGGAAAGTCATGCCCGGTGAACTTTTTTATTGGGAAAGTCATGCCCGGTCAACTTTTGTATGGGAAAAGTCATGCCCGGTGATCTTTTGTACTGGGAAAGTCATGCCCGGTCAACTTTTGTACTGGGAAAGTCATGCCCGGTGAACTTTTGTATTGGGAAAGTCATGCCCGGTGAACTTTTGTATTGGGAAAGTCATGCCCGGTCAACTTTTGTATTGGGAAAGTCATGCCCGGTGAACTTTTGTATTGGGAAAGTCATGCCCGGTGAACTTTTGTATTGGGAAAGTCATGCCCGGTGAACTTTTGTATGGGAAAAGTCATGCCCGGTGAACTTTTGTATTGGGAAAGTCATGCCCGGTCAACTTTTGTATTGGGAAAGTCATGCCCGGTGAACTTTTGTATTGGGAAAGTCATGCCCGGTGATCTTTTGTACTGGGAAAGTCATGCCCGGTCAACTTTTGTATTAGGAAAGTCATGCCCGGTGAACTTTTGTATTGGGAAAGTCATGCCCGGTCAACTTTTGTATTGGGAAAGTCATGCCCGGTGAACTTATGTACTGGGAAAGTCATGCCCGGTGAACTTTTGTATTGGGAAAGTCATGCCCGGTCAACTTTTGTATTAGGAAAGTCATGCCCGGTGAACTTATGTACTGGGAAAGTCATGCCCGGTGAACTTTTGTATTGGGAAAGTCATGCCCGGTGAACTTATGTACTGGGAAAGTCATGCCCGGTCAACTTTTGTATTAGGAAAGTCATGCCCGGTGAACTTATGTACTGGGAAAGTCATGCCCGGTGAACTTATGTACTGGGAAAGTCATGCCCGGTGATCTTTTGTACTGGGAAAGTCATGCCCGGTCAACTTTTGTATTGGGAAAGTCATGCCAGTTACGTCCCAACCCTTCCCCCTTGACTAAAATTAAATTAAATTCATTTATGTCTGCCTAATGTAGCGAAAAACAAAAGTCTCAAATGAAATTTGAAACTTTTGTTTTCGTTCCCACATTCACAGACAGTCATTTAATGCAGCGTAAGCAAAAAGCCTTTGCTACATTAAATGACAAACTATTAAAAATATGATTTTTAAAATTAGTCTTAAGACCAAATCTGACAAATAAACACATTTCGGTTACAAAACGGAAATAAAGTTTGTTTTATTCAACTGGCGCAGTCGGAGTGTTTATTTTTTCTTAAGAAAAAATAACAAAAGAACCTAAAAAATTCAAAGAAAAGTAAAATAAACTATTTTAAAATTAAAAAAAAAGTGATAATTTAAAAAAAAGACTTTTAATATTTAGTCAGAATGTTAACTCTTCAAAAAGTAAATATTGCAAATAAAATGGAACAATTGAAAACTATAATTAAAATGCAGGAAGAGATAATCCAGCAACAGCAGCAGAAATTGAAGCAACAACAACACCAAATACAACAACATCAACAACAAATGGAGCAGCTGCAACAACAAATAAAACAGCAACAAGTGCAACAACAAATACGACAACAAGTACAACAACAAATACAGCAGCAACCACAATTAGAAGAAGAACAGAAACAACAAATTCAACAACAAAAAGTTAATGAACCCTCTGAACTGCAAGAACATTATGAATTAGTGAATTTATGTCCAAAAAGTATGTTAGATATAATAAAAAATAATACGACAAGACGCTACAAAAAATGTCAAAAGAAGCATACAAAACCAGAAGGCATATGGCATTATATGGAACTTCTCGCTAGACGAACAAATAAAAGACAGGAAAAGGTGCAAAATTGTGAAAACAAATTCCAAAACAAAGTGTTACTATGGATGTGGCAAATAATGTTCCTAAATGATATAGCTAACATAAAGTGTTTAACGGCTTTTTTTAACAAAAACGAACTATGAATAGTATTAAAATAACACTAAAACAAATTAAAAAAACAATATAAAAGAAGATTAAATTGAAAAAGAAAAATAAACTCAAACAACTGATAAAAAATTATATGAAAAAATTATTATCAACAATAAAAAATGTTCAAAAATATTGGAAGAAACAAGTGACAAGAGGAAAGAAATAATATACACTAAACAGTAAGGAAAGGATCAAAGTCGGGCGGGGCCGACTATATGATACCCTACACCACTGTGAATATGTAAAATATAAATCGGAGCTATATCCAGATCTAAACCGATTTTGATATAATTTGGCACATTTATTTCCAGACCGAATTCAGTCACACATTCCAAATATCATTGAAATACGACTTATATAGCGTGTTTGGAGCAGCAAATACGCGAAATTGGCCGAAAATATATATGGGTGCTATATCCAAATCTGAACCGATTTCGATATAATTTGGCACATTTATTTCTAGACTGAATTCAGTCACACATTCCAAATTTCATCGAAATCGGAAATATATAGCGTGTTTGGTACAGAAAATACGTGAAATCGGCCGAAAATATATATGGGAGCTATATCCAAATCTGAACCGATTTCTATATAATTTGGCACACTTATTTCTATACCAAATTCAGTCAAACATTCCAAATTTCATTAAAATCGGACGTATATAGCGTGATTGGTACATCGCATACGTGAAATCGGGCGAACATATATATGGGAGCTATATCCAAATCTGAACCGATTTCGATATAATTTGGCACGTTTATTTTTACACCAAATTCAGTCACACATTCCAAATTTCATCGAAATCGGACATATATAGCGTGTGCGTTACAGAAAATACGTGAAATCGGCCGAAAATATATATGGGGGCTATACCAAAACTTGGACCGATATAGCCCATCTTCGAACTTGATCTTCCGACGGCTAAAAAAATGGTATTCCCCAATTTTCAGCGAAATCGGTCAACAAATGCGACCTGTATGTTGCGAACGGACGGACGGACGGACGGACGGACGGACGGACGGACGGACATGCATAAATCGACTCAGAAAGTGATTCTATGTATATCCCTAGAAGGAACTATGGGTCTATCTCGCTTCCTTTTGTATGTTACATACAAATGCACTAACACATAATACCCCTTACCACATAGTGGTGTAGGGTATAAAAATTACAACATTAGAAACAAAAATGTTAAAAAACTAAACCAACTTTTAAATGTATAAAAATACAGAAGAAAAATACAACAATTTTAAAAAATTGCAACTACAACGATAAATGGAACAGAAGTAACATCAACTGGAGCAAAAATGCAACAAGAACAGAAACAACATCAAAAGAACAAGAATTCACTTTTTAAGCCTAAACCTGGATTTGGCAAAAGTTTAAACAAAAAGGAAGATATATATCCAAGTATATAATAAGAATTAATATTAATTCAAAAGTTATTAATAAAAATAGATAAAATACTATTAATATTATTCAATATTCGATAAATATGAATAAATACAGACAAGAAAATTCTCAAAATAAAGGTTATAAATATATGTATGAATTGATTGATCACTCAATTAATTGAATTACAGTAAATTATATATATTTACACATATCAATTTGTACTTAATAGGTATAAAATATGATTTTATTACAAAATAATATAATGAATAAACTAATGAAATTACCAAGAAATAATTGTTATGGTATATTTCTAAAACATGTTATTCTTTATAGTATTGTCCTCTTAAGAGTGACCTCCAAATATATGTACTAACAAAATGTTGAAAATGTACTTATTATTTCAATTCTAAAGGTTCAATGTCAAATAGAGACACAACCAAAATATTCAATTAAAATTGTCTATTTCTATTAAAAGTTGGGTGTATTCCTCCAAAGAGTGAAACCCCTATGACTTTTCATACCGAAATAAAAAAGGCACAATTAAGAAAACCATATTTCTATACAAAATTTGAAGAATGTTTTTATAAACTAACATATTTATGCTTATGTGAATAAAATAATAAACATAAAGGAAAAACGGAATAGTAAAAAAAAACAACAACAAAATATGTAATACATCAATAAAATAAGTAAATTTTAAAAAAAATCTTATACAAAATGTGGAAATAGTTTTGATGAATTAGCAAAGTGATTTTTATATTAAAACCTACAATAAAATCACAAACAAATATGTTTAATTTATGGATAGTATTAATAAATTAAAAAATTGTATATGAATACATATATTGAATAAATATAAGATTTTTACTAGAAATGAAAGAAAATAACATATTTTTTTTTGTTATAATAACTAATAAAGTTTGAATGCCAAATTGTATAATTTAAAACAAGAAACGGAACTAATATCATGACCTAAAACAGCACACTTTTATTATTCTAATGAAATGTTTTTTGAAATTAGAATATATAAAGTGTTGTGTAGTTATATAGGTTATGATAGACAATAACACCTCTGAAGAGTACCCAATTCCTAATATGGTCCATATTAGGCACATTGGAGAAATATCAGTATTGTTCCAGATTTGGCGAAGACAAATAATAATAATATTAATATATAATAATTACTATAACAATAAAAAAAGTAATAAAAATAATAAAAATAACAATACAAATAATAATAATAATATATAACAATAAATAAACAATAATATATAATAATAACAATAAAAATAGTAATAAACAATAACAATACAAATAATAATAAAAATATATATAACAATAACAATAACAATAAAAAAATAAAAATAGTAATAAAAATAATAATAATAATAAATATAATTATAATAAAAAAATATATACTCATAACAATAATAAACAACAATTAATAATAAAAATAATAATAATACAAAAATAAACTAAAATAAGAAGTATAATAATAAAATATCATAAAATTTATATATTCCAAACCAGTGTACCATTGTTTGAAGAAAACTTCTCCTCTCTTGGGTCTGAAGATTCATGAGGATTCATTGTCAATTTTTGTTTTTAAAGTACTTGTTTGGGACAAATTTCAAGCCTGAAGGTAGGAATACCAAACAAGGAAAATATCAGGGTACTTTATAGCTGAATTACCCCCAGCCAAAAACAATTTAATCGTTTTTGAGGTACCACTGATAATCAAAATTTCTGGGTTGATCCTCTTAAGAGCGACACCCAATTGGCTTCACTCAGAGAATGCCAATTGACAATGAGAAGGAATAATCAAACATTGGGAATTGTGATTGGAGCAAAAAAATGTTTAATAAAAAATACATATAATGAAAAAATTATTAATACAATAATAAAATCGTAATACTGCTTAATAGAATTATGTAAAATGATATAAATATCGGAAAAAAACTTAAAAATTCAAAAAAGGTAATGATGCCATAAATAAAAATATAATGTTTCTACTTAGTAGATAAAAGAATTATGCAAAAATTTTGAAAAGTCTCTAAAGAAAAAATATAAAAGTCACAAGAAAAAAAAATAATCTTGAATTGGCTTGAATCAAAGTTAAATGAAATTTTTGTTATCTATTTATATACCTACATATATAAAACGGTAACAATATCAAACAATAAAAAAAGAGTCACAAGAAATTATGGAACTTAAATTGACCAAAAATTGATAAAAAGTAGGTTCATGTATAAATGAAATGAGTAAAATACTCTATTTTATAAAATAGATAAATACATACAACAATGTATAAAACTTAAAAATAAAAAAAAACTTAACACTATATATTGTTACTATTAATAAAAATAATATTCCCAGTGTAAAAATAATATTGGCAAATATTAAAAAAAGTTATAAGAAATATAAAAATAGAAACTTATGTAACAATTGTAAACAAAAATGACAAAATTGTCTTAATAATTACAAATGCTGTATTAGTAAACTTTAAATGTATATTGATTTTGCTTTATACACATAATTAAAAAAGAGATAATAAAAGAAATCCAGGAGTATTTCTGGCAAGGGGTGGAGGAGTTACGTCCCAACCCTTCCCCCTTGACTAAAATTAAATTAAATTCATTTATGTCTGCCTAATGTAGCGAAAAACAAAAGTCTCAAATGAAATTTGAAACTTTTGTTTTCGTTCCCACATTCACAGACAGTCATTTAATGCAACGTAAGCAAAAAGCCTTTGCTACATTAAATGACAAACTATTAAAAATATGATTTTTAAAATTAGTCTTAAGACCAAATCTGACAAATAAACACATTTCGGTTACAAAACGGAAATAAAGTTTGTTTTATTCAACTTGCCCGGTCAACTTTTGTATTGGGAAAGTCATGCCCGGAGATCTTTTGTATTGGGAAAGTCATGCCCGGTGATCTTTTGTACTGGGAAAGTCATGCCCGGTCAACTTTTGTATTAGGAAAGTCATGCCCGGTGAACTTTTGTTCTGGGAAAGTCATGCCCGGTGAACTTTTGTATTGGGAAAGTCATGCCCGGTCAACTTTTGTATTGGGAAATTCATGCCCGGTGATCTTTTGTACTGGGAAAGTCATGCCCGGTGAACATTGTACTGGGAAAGTCATGCCCGGTCAACTTTTGTATTGGGAAAGTCATGCCCGGTGATCTTTTGTACTGGGAAAGTCATGCCCGGTCAACTTTTGTATTGGGAAAGTCATGCCCGGTGAACTTTTGTATTGGGAAAGTCATGCCCGGTCAACTTTTGTATTGGGAAAGTCATGCCCGGTGATCTTTTGTACTGGGAAAGTCATGCCCGGTCAACTTTTGTATTGGGAAAGTCATGCCCGGTGATCTTTTGTATTGGGAAAGTCATGCCCGGTGATCTTTTGTACTGGGAAAGTCATGCCCGGTCAACTTTTGTATTAGGAAAGTCATGCCCGGTGAACTTTTGTTCTGGGAAAGTCATGCCCGGTGAACTTTTGTATTGGGAAAGTCATGCCCGGTCAACTTTTGTATTGGGAAAGTCATGCCCGGTGATCTTTTGTACTGGGAAAGTCATGCCCGGTGAACTTTTGTATTGGGAAAGTCATGCCCGGTCAACTTTTGTATTGGGAAAGTCATGCCCGGTGATCTTTTGTACTGGGAAAGTCATGCCCGGTGAACTTTTGTATTGGGAAAGTCATGCCCGGTCAACTTTTGTATTGGGAAAGTCATGCCCGGTGAACATTTGTACTGGGAAAGTCATGCCCGGTCAACTTTTGTATTGGGAAAGTCATGCCCGGTGAACTTTTGTACTGGGAAAGTCATGCCCGGTGAACTTTTGTATTGGGAAAGTCATGCCCGGTCAACTTTTGTATTGGGAAAGTCATGCCCGGTGATCTTTTGTATTGGGAAAGTCATGCCCGGTGATCTTTTGTACTGGGAAAGTCATGCCCGGTCAATTTTTATACTGGGAAAGTCATGCCCGGTGAACTTTTGTATTGGGAAAGTCATGCCCGGTGAACTTTTGTATTGGGAAAGTCATGCCCGGTGATCTTCTGTATTGGGAAAGTCATGCCCGGTGATCTTTTGTATTGGGAAAGTCACGCCCGGTGAACTTTTGTATTGGGAAAGTCATGCCCGGTCAACTTTTGTATTGGGAAAGTCATGCCCGGTGAACTTTTTTATTGGGAAAGTCATGCCCGGTCAACTTTTGTATGGGAAAAGTCATGCCCGGTGAACTTTTGTATTGGGAAAGTCATGCCCGGTCAACTTTTGTATTGGGAAAGTCATGCCCGGTCAACTTTTGTATTGGGAAAGTCATGTCCGGTGAACTTTTGTACTGGGAAAGTCATGCCCGGTCAACTTTTGTATTGGGAAAGTCATGCCCGGTGAACTTTTGTATTGGGAAAGTCATGCCCGGTCAACTTTTTTATTGGGAAAGTCATGCCCGGTGATCTTTTGTACTGGGAAAGTCATGCCCGGTCAACTTTTGTATTGGGAAAGTCATGCCCGGTGAACTTTTGCATTGGGAAAGTCATGCCCGGTGATCTTTTGTACTGGGAAAGTCATGCCCGGTCAACTTTTGTATTAGGAAAGTCATGCCCGGTGAACTTTTGTACTGGGAAAGTCATGCCCGGTGAACTTTTGTATTGGGAAAGTCATGCCCGGTCAACTTTTGTATTGGGAAAGTCATGCCCGGTGAACTTTTGTATTGGGAAAGTCATGCCCGGTGAACTTTTGTATTGGGAAAGTCATGCCCGGTGAACTTTTGTACTGGGAAAGTCATGCCCGGTCAACTTTTGTATTGGGAAAGTCATGCCCGGTCAACTTTTGCATTGGGAAAGTCATGCCCGGTGAACTTTTGTATTGGGAAAGTCATGCCCGGTGAACTTTTGTATTGGGAAAGTCATGCCCGTTGAACTTTTGTACTGGGAAAGTCATGCCCGGTCAACTTTTGTATTGGGAAAGTCATGCCCGGTGAACATTTGTACTGGGAAAGTCATGCCCGGTCAACTTTTGTATTGGGAAAGTCATGCCCGGTGAACTTTTGTACTGGGAAAGTCATGCCCGGTGAACTTTTGTATTGGGAAAGTCATGCCCGGTGAACTTTTGTACTGGGAAAGTCATGCCCGGTGAACTTTTGTATTGGGAAAGTCATGCCCGGTGAACTTTTGTATAGGAAAAGTCATGCCCGGTGAACTTTTGTATTGGGAAAGTCATGCCCGATGAACTTTTGTATTGGGAAAGTCATGCCCGGTGAACTTTTGTATTGGGAAAGTCATGCCCGGTGAACTTTTGTATTGGGAAAGTCATGCCCGGTGAACTTTTGTATTGGGAAAGCCATGCCCGGTGAACTTTTGTATTGGGAAAGTCATGCCCGGTGAACTTTTGTATTGGGAAAGTCATGCCCGGTGAACTTTTGTACTGGGAAAGTCATGTCCGGTGAACTTTTGTATTGGGAAAGTCATGCCCGGTGAACTTTTGTATTGGGAAAGTCATGCCCGGTGAACTTTTGTATTGGGAAAGTCATGCCCGGTGAACTTTTTTATTGGGAAAGTCATGCCCGGTGAACTTTTGTACTGGGAAAGTCATGCCCGGTGATCTTTTGTATTGGGAAAGTCATGCCCGGTGATCTTAAGTATTGGGAAAGTCATGCCCGGTGATCTTTTGTACTGGGAAAGTCATGCCCGGTCAACTTTTGTATTGGGAAAGTCATGCCCGGTGAACTTTTGTATTGGGAAAGTCATGCCCGGTGAACTTTTGTATTGGGAAAGTCATGCCCGGTGAACTTTTGTATTGGGAAAGTCATGCCCGGTGAACTTTTGTATTGGGAAAGTCATGCCCGGTGAACTTTTGTATTGGGAAAGTCATGCCCGGTGAACTTTTGTATTGGGAAAGTCATGCCCGGTGAACTTTTGTATTGGGAAAGTCATGCCCGGTGAACTTTTGTACTGGGAAAGTCATGCCCGTTGAACTTTTGTATTGGGAAAGTCATGCCCGGTGAACTTTTGTATTGGGAAAGTCATGCCCGGTGAACTTTTGTATTGGGAAAGTCATGCCCGGTGAACTTTTGTACTGGGGAAGTCATGCCCGGTGAACTTTTGTACTGGGAAGGTCATGCCCGGTCACTTTTGTATTGGGAAAGTCATGCCCGGTGATCTTTTGTACTGGGAAAGTCATGCCCGGTGAACTTTTGTACTGGGAAAGT
Source organism: Musca autumnalis (assembly GCF_047663935.1). Classification (NCBI taxonomy): domain Eukaryota; kingdom Metazoa; phylum Arthropoda; class Insecta; order Diptera; family Muscidae; genus Musca; species Musca autumnalis. The sequence continues at coordinate 48,642 of NW_027412073.1, forward strand.
CATGCCCGGTCAACTTTTGTATTGGGAAAGTCATGCCCGGTGATCTTTTGTACTGGGAAAGTCATGCCCGGTCAACTTTTGTATTGGGAAAGTCATGCCCGGTGATCTTTTGTATTGGGAAAGTCATGCCCGGTGATATTTTGTACTGGGAAAGTCATGCCCGGTCAACTTTTGTACTAGGAAAGTCATGCCCGGTGAACTTTTGTATTGGGAAAGTCATGCCCGGTGATCTTTTGTATTGGGAAAGTCATGCCCGGTGAACTTTTGTATTGGGAAAGTCATGCCCGGTGAACTTTTGTATTGGGAAAGTCATGCCCGGTGAACTTTTGTATTGGGAAAGTCATGCCCGGTGATCTTTTGTACTGGGAAAGTCATGCCCGGTGAACTTTTGTATTGGGAAAGTCATGCCCGGTGAACTTTTGTATTGGGAAAGTCATGCCCGGTGAACTTTTGTATTGGGAAAGTCATGCCCGGTGAACTTTTGTACTGGGAAAGTCATGCCCGGTGAACTTTTGTGCTGGGAAAGTCATGCCCGGTGAGCTTTTGTATTGGGAAAGTCATGCCCGGTGAACTTTTGTATTGGGAAAGTCATGCCCGGTGAACTTTTGTATTGGGAAAGTCATGCCCGGTGAACTTTTGTATTGGGAAAGTCATGTCCGGTGAACTTTTGTACTGGGAAAGTCATGCCCGGTGAACTTTTGTATTGGGAAAGTCATGCCCGGTCAACTTTTGTATTGGGAAAGTCATGCCCGGTGAACTTTTGTATTGGGAAAGTCATGCCCGGTGAACTTTTGTATTGGGAAAGTCATGCCCGGTGAACTTTTGTATTGGGAAAGTCATGCCCGGTGAACTTTTGTATTGGGAAAGTCATGCCCGGTGAACTTTTGTATTGGGAAAGTCATGCCCGGTGAAATTTTGTATTGGGAAAGTCATGCCCGGTGAACTTTTGTACTGGGAAAGTCATGCCCGGTGAACTTTTGTATTGGGAAAGTCATGCCCGGTCAACTTTTGTATGGGAAAAGTCATGCCCGCCGATCTTTTGTATTGGGAAAGTCATGCCCGGTGAACTTTTGTATTGGGAAAGTCATGCCCGGTGAACTTTTGTATTGGGAAAGTCATGCCCGGTGATCTTTTGTATTGGGAAAGTCATGCCCGGTGAACTTTTGTATTGGGAAAGTCATGCCCGGTGAACTTTTGTATTGGGAAAGTCATGCCCGGTGAACTTTTGTATTGGGAAAGTCATGCCCGGTGATCTTTTGTACTGGGAAAGTCATGCCCGGTGAACTTTTGTATTGGGAAAGTCATGCCCGGTGAACTTTTGTATTGGGAAAGTCATGCCCGGTGAACTTTTGTATTGGGAAAATCATGCCCGGTGAACTTTTGTACTGGGAAAGTCATGCCCGGTGAACTTTTGTGCTGGGAAAGTCATGCCCGGTGATCTTTTGTATTGGGAAAGTCATGCCCGGTCAACTTTTGTATTGGGAAAGTCATGCCCGGTGAACTTTTGTATTGGGAAAGTCATGCCCGGTGAACTTTTGTATTGGGAAAGTCATGCCCGGTGAACTTTTGTATTGGGAAAGTCATGCCCGGTGAACTTTTGTATTGGGAAAGTCATGCCCGGTGAACTTTTGTATTGGGAAAGTCATGCCCGGTGAACTTTTGTATTGGGAAAGTCATGCCCGGTGAACTTTTGTACTGGGAAAGTCATGCCCGGTCAACTTTTGTATGGGAAAAGTCATGCCCGGTGAACTTTTGTATTGGGAAAGTCATGCCCGGTGAACTTTTGTATTGGGAAAGTCATGCCCGGTGAACTTTTGTATTGGGAAAGTCATGCCCGGTGATCTTTTGTACTGGGAAAGTCATGCCCAGTGAACTTTTGTATTGGGAAAGTCATGCCCGGGGATCTTTTGTACTGGGAAAGTCATGCCCGGTGAACTTTTGTATGGGAAAAGTCATGCGCGGGGATCTTTTGTACTGGGAAAGTCATGCCCGGTGAACTTTTGTAAGGGAAAAGTCATGCCCGGTGAACTTTTGTATGGGAAAAGTCATGCCCGGTGAACTTTTGTATTGGGAAAGTCATGCCCGGTGAACTTTTGTATTGGGAAAGTCATGCCCGGTGAACTTTTGTATTGGGAAAGTCATGCCCGGTGAACTTTCGTACTGGGAAAGTCATGCCCGGTGAACTTTTGTATTGGGAAAGTCATGCCCGGTGAACTTTTGTATTGGGAAAGTCATGCCCGGTGAACTTTTGTATTGGGAAAGTCATGCCCGGTGAACTTTTGTACTGGGAAAGTCATGCCCGGTGAACTTTTGTATTGGGAAAGTCATGCCCGGTCAACTTTTGTATTGGGAAAGTCATGCCGGGTGAACTTTTGTATTGGGAAAGTCATGCCCGGTGAACTTTTGTATTGGGAAAGTCATGCCCGGTGAACTTTTGTATTGGGAAAGTCATGCCCGGTGAACTTTTGTATTGGGAAAGTCATGCCCGGTGAACTTTTGTATTGGGAAAGTCATGCCCGGTGAACTTTTGTATTGGGAAAGTCATGCCCGGTGAACTTTTGTATTGGGAAAGTCATGCCCGGTGAACTTTTGTACTGGGAAAGTCATGCCCGGTGAACTTTTGTATTGGGAAAGTCATGCCCGGTCAACTTTTGTATGGGAAAAGTCATGCCCGGTGATCTTTTGTATTGGGAAAGTCATGCCCGGTGAACTTTTGTATTGGGAAAGTCATGCCCGGTGAACTTTTGTATTGGGAAAGTCATGCCCGGTGAACTTTTGTATTGGGAAAGTCATGCCCGGTGATCTTTTGTATTGGGAAAGTCATGCCCGGTGAACTTTTGTATTGGGAAAGTCATGCCCGGTGAACTTTTGTATTGGGAAAGTCATGCCCGGTGAACTTTTGTATTGGGAAAGTCATGCCCGGTGATCTTTTGTACTGGGAAAGTCATGCCCAGTGAACTTTTGTATTGGGAAAGTCATGCCCGGGGATCTTTTGTACTGGGAAAGTCATGCCCGGTGAACTTTTGTATGGGAAAAGTCATGCGCGGTGAACTTTTGTATTGGGAAAGTCATGCCCGGTGAACTTTTGTATTAGGAAAGTCATGCCCGGTGAACTTTTGTATTGGGAAAGTCATGCCCGGTGATCTTTTGTATTGGGAAAGTCATGCCCGGTCAACTTTTGTATGGGAAAAGTCATGCCCGGTGAACTTTTGTATTGGGAAAGTCATGCCCGGTGAACTTTTGTATTGGGAAAGTCATGCCCGGTGAACTTTTGTATTGGGAAAGTCATGCCCGGTGATCTTTTGTACTGGGAAAGTCATGCCCAGTGAACTTTTGTATTGGGAAAGTCATGCCCGGGGATCTTTTGTACTGGGAAAGTCATGCCCGGTGAACTTTTGTATGGGAAAAGTCATGCGCGGTGATCTTTTGTACTGGGAAAGTCATGCCCGGTGAACTTTTGTATGGGAAAAGTCATGCCCGGTGAACTTTTGTATTGGGAAAGTCATGCCCGGTGAACTTTTGTATTGGGAAAGTCATGCCCGGTGAACTTTTGTACTGGGAAAGTCATGCCCGGTGAACTTTTGTATTGGGAAAGTCATGCCCGGTGAACTTTTGTATTGGGAAAGTCATGCCCGGTTAACTTTTGTATTGGGAAAGTCATGCCCGGTGATCTTTTGTACTGGGAAAGTCATGCCCGGTGAACTTTTGTATTGGGAAAGTCATGCCCGGTGAACTTTTGTATTGGGAAAGTCATGCCCGGTCAACATTTGTACTGGGAAAGTCATGCCCGGTCAAATTTTGTATTGGGAAAGTCATGCCCGGTGATCTTTTGTACTGGGAAAGTCATGCCCGGTGAACTTTTGTATTGGGATAGTCATGCCCGGTGAACTTTTGTACTGGGAAAGTCATGCCCGGTCAACTTTTGTATTGGGAAAGTCATGCCCGGTGATCTTTTGTACTGGGAAAGTCATGCCCGGTGAACTTTTGTATTGGGAAAGTCATGCCCGGTGAACTTTTGTATTGGGAAAGTCATGCCCGGTGAACTTTTGTATTGGGAAAGTCATGCCCGGTGAACTTTTGTACTGGGAAAGTCATGCCCGGTGAACTTTTGTATTGGGAAAGTCATGCCCGGTGAACTTTTGTATTGGGAAAGTCATGCCCGGTGAACTTTTGTACTGGGAAAGTCATGCCCGGTCAACTTTTGTATTGGGAAAGTCATGCCCGGTGATCTTTTGTACTGGGAAAGTCATGCCCGGTGAACTTTTGTATTGGGAAAGTCATGCCCGGTGAACTTTTGTATTGGGAAAGTCATGCCCGGTGAACTTTTGTATTGGGAAAGTCATGCCCGGTGAACTTTTGTACTGGGAAAGTCATGCCCGGTGAACTTTTGTATTGGGAAAGTCATGCCCGGTGAACTTTTGTATTGGGAAAGTCATGCCCGGTGAACTTTTGTATTGGGAAAGTCATGCCCGGTCAACTTTTGTATTGGGAAAGTCATGCCCGGTGAACTTTTGTATTGGGAAAGTCATGCCCGGTGATCTTTTGTACTGGGAAAGTCATGCCCGGTGAACTTTTGTATGGGAAAAGTCATGCCCGGTGATCTTTTGTACTGGAAAAGTCATGCCCGGTCAACTTTTGTACTGGGAAAGTCATGCCCGGTGAACTTTTGTACTGGGAAAGTCATGCCCGGTGAACTTTTGTATTGGGAAAGTCATGCCCGGTGAACTTTTGTATTGGGAAAGTCATGCCCGGTGAACTTTTGTATTGGGAAAGTCATGCCCGGTGAACTTTTGTACTGGGAAAGTCATGCCCGGTGAACTTTTGTATTGGGAAAGTCATGCCCGGTGAACTTTTGTATTGGGAAAGTCATGCCCGGTGAACTTTTGTATTGGGAAAGTCATGCCCGGTGAACTTTTGTATTGGGAAAGTCATGCCCGGTGAACTTTTGTATTGGGAAAGTCATGCCCGGTGAACTTTGTATGGGAAAGTCATGCCCGGTGAACTTTTGTACTGGGAAAGTCATGCCCGGTGAACTTTTGTATTGGGAAAGTCATGCCCGGTGAACTTTTGTATGGGAAAAGTCATGCCCGGTGATGTTTTGTACTGGGAAAGTCATGCCCGGTCAACTTTTGTATTGGGAAAGTCATGCCCGGTGAACTTTTGTACTGGGAAAGTCATGCCCGGTGAACTTTTGTATTGGGAAAGTCATGCCCGGTGAACTTTTGTATTGGGAAAGTCATGCCCGGTGAACTTTTGTATTGGGAAAGTCATGCCCGGTGAACTTTTGTATTGGGAAAGTCATGCCCGGTGAACTTTTGTATTGGGAAAGTTATGCCCGGTCAACTTTTGTATGGGAAAAGTCATGCCCGGTGAACTTTTGTATTGGGAAAGTCATGCCCGGTCAACTTTTGTATTAGGAAAGTCATGCCCGGTGAACTTTTGTATGGGAAAAGTCATGCCCGGTGAACTTTTGTATGGGAAAAGTCATGCCCGGTCAACTTTTGTATTGGGAAAGTCATGCCCGGTGATCTTTTGTACTGGGAAAGTCATGCCCGGTGAACTTTTGTATTGGGAAAGTCATGCCCGGTGAACTTTTGTATTGGGAAAGTCATGCCCGGTGAACTTTTGTATTGGGAAAGTCATGCCCGGTGAACTTTTGTACTGGGAAAGTCATGCCCGGTGAACTTTTGTATTGGGAAAGTCATGCCCGGTGAACTTTTGTATTGGGAAAGTCATGCCCGGTGAACTTTTGTACTGGGAAAGTCATGCCCGGTCAACTTTTGTATTGGGAAAGTCATGCCCGGTGATCTTTTGTATTGGGAAAGTCATGCCCGGTGAACTTTTGTATTGGGAAAGTCATGCCCGGTGAACTTTTGTATTGGGAAAGTCATGCCCGGTCAACTTTTGTATTGGGAAAGTCATGCCCGGTGAACTTTTGTATTGGGAAAGTCATGCCCGGTGAACTTTTGTATTGGGAAAGTCATGCCCGGTGAACTTTTGTATTGGGAAAGTCATGCCCGGTCAACTTTTGTATTGGGAAAGTCATGCCCGGTGATCTTTTGTACTGGGAAAGTCATGCCCGGTGAACTTTTGTATTGGGAAAGTCATGCCCGGTGAACTTTTGTATTGGGAAAGTCATGCCCGGTGAACTTTTGTATTGGGAAAGTCATGCCCGGTGAACTTTTGTACTGGGAAAGTCATGCCCGGTGAACTTTTGTATTGGGAAAGTCATGCCCGGTGAACTTTTGTATTGGGAAAGTCATGCCCGGTGAACTTTTGTACTGGGAAAGTCATGCCCGGTCAACTTTTGTATTGGGAAAGTCATGCCCGGTGATCTTTTGTACTGGGAAAGTCATGCCCGGTGAACTTTTGTATTGGGAAAGTCATGCCCGGTGAACTTTTGTATTGGGAAAGTCATGCCCGGTGAACTTTTGTATTGGGAAAGTCATGCCCGGTGAACTTTTGTACTGGGAAAGTCATGCCCGGTGAACTTTTGTATTGGGAAAGTCATGCCCGGTGAACTTTTGTATTGGGAAAGTCATGCCCGGTGAACTTTTGTATTGGGAAAGTCATGCCCGGTCAACTTTTGTATTGGGAAAGTCATGCCCGGTGAACTTTTGTATTGGGAAAGTCATGCCCGGTGATCTTTTGTACTGGGAAAGTCATGCCCGGTGAACTTTTGTATGGGAAAAGTCATGCCCGGTGATCTTTTGTACTTGGAAAGTCATGCCCGGTCAACTTTTGTACTGGGAAAGTCATGCCCGGTGAACTTTTGTACTGGGAAAGTCATGCCCGGTGAACTTTTGTATTGGGAAAGTCATGCCCGGTGAACTTTTGTATTGGGAAAGTCATGCCCGGTGAACTTTTGTATTGGGAAAGTCATGCCCGGTGAACTTTTGTACTGGGAAAGTCATGCCCGGTGAACTTTTGTATTGGAAAGTCATGCCCGGTGAACTTTTGTATTGGGAAAGTCATGCCCGGTGAACTTTTGTATTGGGAAAGTCATGCCCGGTGAACTTTTGTATTGGGAAAGTCATGCCCGGTGAACTTTTGTATTGGGAAAGTCATGCCCGGTGAACTTTTGTATTGGGAAAGTCATGCCCGGTGAACTTTGTATGGGAAAGTCATGCCCGGTGAACTTTTGTACTGGGAAAGTCATGCCCGGTGAACTTTTGTATTGGGAAAGTCATGCCCGGTGAACTTTTGTATGGGAAAAGTCATGCCCGGTAATGTTTTGTACTGGGAAAGTCATGCCCGGTCAACTTTTGTATTGGGAAAGTCATGCCCGGTGAACTTTTGTACTGGGAAAGTCATGCCCGGTGAACTTTTGTATTGGGAAAGTCATGCCCGGTGAACTTTTGTATTGGGAAAGTCATGCCCGGTGAACTTTTGTATTGGGAAAGTCATGCCCGGTGAACTTTTGTATTGGGAAAGTCATGCCCGGTGAACTTTTGTATTGGGAAAGTTATGCCCGGTCAACTTTTGTATGGGAAAAGTCATGCCCGGTGAACTTTTGTATTGGGAAAGTCATGCCCGGTCAACTTTTGTATTAGGAAAGTCATGCCCGGTGAACTTTTGTATGGGAAAAGTCATGCCCGGTGAACTTTTGTATGGGAAAAGTCATGCCCGGTCAACTTTTGTATTGGGAAAGTCATGCCCGGTCAACTTTTGTATTGGGAAAGTCATGCCCGGTGAACTTTTGTATTGGGAAAGTCATGCCCGGTGAACTGTTGTATTGGGAAAGTCATGCCCGGTGAACTTTTGTATTGGGAAAGTCATGCCCGGTGAACTTTTGTATTGGGAAAGTCATGCCCGGTGAACTTTTGTATTGGGAAAGTCATGCCCGGTGAACTTTTGTACTGGGAAAGTCATGCCCGGTGAAGTTTTGTATTGGGAAAGTCATGCCCGGTGAACTTTTGTATTGGGAAAGTCATGCCCGGTGAACTTTTGTATTGGGAAAGTCATGCCCGGTGAACTTTTGTATTGGGAAAGTCATGCCCGGTGAACTTTTGTACTGGGAAAGTCATGCCCGGTGAACTTTTGTACTGGGAAAGTCATGCCCGGTCAACTTTTGTATTGGGAAAGTCATGCCCGGTCAACTTTTGTATTGGGAAAGTCATGCCCGGTGAACTTTTGTATTGGGAAAGTCATGCCCGGTGAACTTTTGTATGGGAAAAGTCATGCCCGGTGAACTTTTGTATTGGGAAAGTCATGCCCGGTGAACTTTTGTATTGGGAAAGTCATGCCCGGTCAACTTTTGTATTGGGAAAGTCATGCCCGGTGATCTTTTGTACTGGGAAAGTCATGCCCGGTGAACTTTTGTATGGGAAAAGTCATGCCCGGTGAACTTTTGTATTGGGAAAGTCATGCCCGGTGAACTTTTGTATTGGGAAAGTCATGCCCGGTGAACTTTTGTATTGGGAAAGTCATGCCCGGTGATCTTTTGTACTGGGAAAGTCATGCCCGGTAAACTTTTGTATGGAAAAAGTCATGCCCGGTGATCTTTTGTACTGGGAAAGTCATGCCCGGTGAACTTTTGTATTGGGAAAGTCATGCCCGGTGAACTTTTGTATTGGGAAAGTCATGCCCGGTGATCTTTTGTACTGGGAAAGTCATGCCCGGTCAACTTTTGTATTGGGAAAGTCATGCCCGGTGAACTTTTGTACTGGGAAAGTCATGCCCGGTGAACTTTTGTATTCGGAAAGTCATGCCCGGTGAACTTTTGTATTGGGAAAGTCATGCCCGGTGAACTTTTGTATTGGGAAAGTCATGCCCGGTGAACTTTTGTATTGGGAAAGTCATGCCCGGTGAACTTTTGTATTGGGAAAGTCATGCCCGGTCAACTTTTGTATGGGAAAAGTAATGCCCGGTGAACTTTTGTATTGGGAAAGTCATGCCCGGTCAACTTTTGTATTAGGAAAGTCATGCCCGGTGAACTTTTGTATGGGAAAAGTCATGCCCGGTGAACTTTTGTATGGGAAAAGTCATGCCCGGTGAACTTTTGTATTGGGAAAGTCATGCCCGGTCAACTTTTGTATTGGGAAAGTCATGCCCGGTGAACTTTTGTATTGGGAAAGTCATGCCCGGTGAACTTTTGTATTGGGAAAGTCATGCCCGGTCAACTTTTGTATTGGGAAAGTCATGCCCGGTGATCTTTTGTACTGGGAAAGTCATGCCCGGTGAACTTTTGTATGGGAAAAGTCATGCCCGGTGATCTTTTGTATTGGGAAAGTCATACCCGGTGAACTTTTGTATTAGGAAAGTCATGCCCGGTGAACTTTTGTATTGGGAAAGTCATGCCCGGTGAACTTTTGTATTGGGAAAGTCATGCCCGGTGATCTTTTGCACTGGGAAAGTCATGCCCGGTGAACTTTTGTATGGGAAAAGTCATGCCCGGTGAACTTTTGTATTGGGAAAGTCATGCCCGGTGATCTTTTGTATTGGGAAAGTCATGCCCGGTGAACTTTTGTATTGGGAAAGTCATGCCCGGTGAACTTTTGTACTGGGAAAGTCATGCCCGGTGAACTTTTGTATTGGGAAAGTCATGCCCGGTGAACTTTTGTATTGGGAAAGTCACGCCCGGTGAACTTTTGTATTGGGAAAGTCATGCCCGGTGAACTTTTGTACTGGGAAAGTCATGCCCGGTGAAATTTTGTACTGGGAAAGTCATGCCCGGTCAACTTTTGTATTGGGAAAGTCATGCCCGGTGAACTTTTGTATTGGGAAAGTCATGCCCGGTGAACTTTTGCATTGGGAAAGTCATGCCCGCTGAACTTTTGTATGGGAAAAGTCATGCCCGGTGAACTTTTGTATTGGGAAAGTCATGCCCGGTGAACTTTTGTATTGGGAAAGTCACATCCGGTCAACTTTTGTATTGGGAAAGTCATGCCCGGTGATCTTTTGTACTGGGAAAGTCATGCCCGGTGAACTTTTGTATGGGAAAAGTCATGCCCGGTGAACTTTTGTATTGGGAAAGTCATGCCCGGTGAACTTTTGTATTGGGAAAGTCATGCCCGGTGAACTTTTGTATTGGGAAAGTCATGCCCGGTGATCTTTTGTACTGGGAAAGTCATGCCCGGTCAACTTTTGTATTGGGAAAGTCATGCCCGGTGATCTTTTGTACTGGGAAAGTCATGCCCGGTGAACTTTTGTACTGGGAAAGTCATGCCCGGTGAACTTTTGTATTGGGAAAGTCATGCCCGGTGAACTTTTGTATTGGGAAAGTCATGCCCGGTGAACTTTTGTATTGGGAAAGTCATGCCCGGTGAACTTTTGTATTGGGAAAGTCATGCCCGGTGAACTTTTGTATTGGGAAAGTCATGCCCGGTGAACTTTTGTATTGGGAAAGTCATGCCCGGTGAACTTTTGTATTGGGAAAGTCATGCCCGGTGAACTTTTGTATTGGGAAAGTTATGCCCGGTGATCTTTTGTACTGGGAAAGTCATGCCCGGTCAACTTTTGTAGTGGGAAAGTCATGCCCGGTGAACTTTTGTATGGGAAAAGTCATGCCCGGTGAACTTTTGTATTGGGAAAGTCATGCCCGGTCAACTTTTGTATTGGGAAAGTCATGCCCGGTGAACTTTTGTATGGGAAAAGTCATGCCCGGTCAACTTTTGTATTGGGAAAGTCATGCCCGGTGAACTTTTGTACTGGGAAGGTCATGCCCGGTGAACTTTTGTATTGGGAAAGTCATGCCCGGTGAATTTTTGTATTGGGAAAGTCATGCCCGGTCAACTTTTGTATTGGGAAAGTCATGCCCGGTCAACTTTTGTATTGGGAAAGTCATGCCCGGTGATCTTTTGTACTGGGAAAGTCATGCCCGGTGAACTTTTGTATGGGAAAAGTCATGCCCGGTGATCTTTTGTATTGGGAAAGTCATGCCCGGTGAACTTTTGTATTAGGAAAGTCATGCCCGGTGAACTTTTGTATTGGGAAAGTCATGCCCGGTGAACTTTTGTATTGGGAAAGTCATGCCCGGTGATCTTTTGCACTGGGAAAGTCATGCCCGGTGAACTTTTGTATGGGAAAAGTCATGCCCGGTGAACTTTTGTATTGGGAAGGTCATGCCCGGTGATCTTTTGTATTGGGAAAGTCATGCCCGGTGAACTTTTGTATTGGGAAAGTCATGCCCGGTGAACTTTTGTATTGGGAAAGTCATGCCCGGTGATCTTTTGTACTGGGAAAGTCATGCCCGGTGAACTTTTGAATGGGAAAAGTCATCTACGGTGAACTTTTGTGTTAGGAAAGTCATGCCCGGTCAACTTTTGTATTGTGAAAGTCATGCCCGGTGAACTTTTGTATTGGGAAAGTCATGCCCGGTGAACTTTTGTATTGGGAAAGTCATGCCCGGTGAACTTTTGTATTGGGAAAGTCATGCCCGGTGATCTTTTGTACTGGGAAAGTCATGCCCGGTGAACTTTTGTATTGGGAAAGTCATGCCCGGTGAACTTTTGTATTGGGAAAGTCATGCCCGGTGAACTTTTGTATTGGGAAAGTCATGCCCGGTGAACTTTTGTATTGGAAAAGTCATGCCCGTCAACTTTTGTATTGGGAAAGTCATGCCCGGTGATCTTTTGTACTGGGAAAGTCATGCCCGGTCAACTTTTGTATTGGGAAAGTCATGCCCGGTGAACTTTTGTATGGGAAAAGTCATGCCCGGTGAACTTTTGTATTGGGAAAGTCATGCCCGGTGATCTTTTGTATTGGGAAAGTCATGCCCGGTGAATTTTGTATTGGGAAAGTCATGCCCGGTGAACTTTTGTATTGGGAAAGTCATGCCCGGTGAACTTTTGGATTGGGAAAGTCATGCCCGGTGAACTTTTGTATGGGAAAAGTCATGCCCGGTGATCTTTTGTACTGGGAAAGTCATGCCCGGTCAACTTTTGTATTAGGAAAGTCATGCCCGGTGAACTTTTGTACTGGGAAAGTCATGCCCGGTCAACTTTTGTATTGGGAAAATCATGCCCGGTGAGCTTTTGTATTAGGAAAGTCATGCCCGGTGAACTTTTGTATTGGGAAAGTCATGCCCGGTGAACTTTTGTATTGGGAAAGTCATGCCCGGTGAACTTTTGTATTGGGAAAGTCATGCCCGGTGATCTTTTGTACTGGGAAAGTCATGCCCGGTGAACTTTTGTATGGGAAAAGTCATCTCCGGTGAACTTTTGTATTAGGAAAGTCATGCCTGGTCAACTTTTGTATTGTGAAAGTCATGCCCGGTGAACTTTTGTATTGGGAAAGTCATGCCCGGTGAACTTTTGTATTGGGAAAGTCATGCCCGGTGAACTTTTGTATTGGGAAAGTCATGCCCGGTGATCTTTTGTACTGGGAAAGTCATGCCCGGTGAACTTTTGTATTGGGAAAGTCATGCCCGGTGAACTTTTGTATTGGGAAAGTCATGCCCGGTGAACTTTTGTAGTGGGAAAGTCATGCCCGGTGAACTTTTGTATTGGAAAAGTCATGCCCGTCAACTTTTGTATTGGGAAAGTCATGCCCGGTGAACTTTTGTATGGGAAAAGTCATGCCCGGTGAACTTTTGTATTGGGAAAGTCATGCCCGGTGATCTTTTGTATTGGGAAAGTCATGCCCGGTGAACTTTTGTATTGGGAAAGTCATGCCCGGTGAACTTTTGTATTGGGAAAGTCATGCCCGGTGAACTTTTGTATTGGGAAAGTCATGCCCGGTGAACTTTTGTATTGGGAAAGTCATGCCCGGTGAACTTTTGGATTGGGAAAGTCATGCCCGGTGAACTTTTGTATGGGAAAAGTCATGCCCGGTGATCTTTTGTACTGGGAAAGTCATGCCCGGTCAACTTTTGTATTAGGAAAGTCATGCCCGGTGAACTTTTGTACTGGGAAAGTCATGCCCGGTCAACTTTTGTATTGGGAAAGTCATGCCCGGTGATCTTTTGTACTGGGAAAGTCATGCCCGGTGATCTTTTGTATTGGGAAAGTCATGCCCGGTGAACTTTTGTATTGGGAAAGTCATGCCCGGTGAACTTTTGTATTGGGAAAGTCATGCCCGGTGAACTTTTGTATTGGGAAAGTCATGCCCGGTGAACTTTTGTATTGGGAAAGTCATGCCCGGTGAACTTTTGTATTGGGAAAGTCATGCCCGGTGAACTTTTGTATGGGAAAAGTCATGCCCGGTGATCTTTTGTACTGGGAAAGTCATGCCCGGTCAACTTTTGTATTAGGAAAGTCATGCCCGGTGAACTTTTGTACTGGGAAAGTCATGCCCGGTGAACTTTTGTATGGGAAAAGTCATGCCCTGTGAACTTTTGTATTGGGAAAGTCATGCCCGGTGATCTTTTGTACTGGGAAAGTCATGCCCGGTGAACTTTTGTATTGGGAAAGTCATGCCCGGTCAACTTTTGTATTGGGAAAGTCATGCCCGGTGAACTTATGTATGGGAAAAGTCATGCCCGGTGATCTTTTGTACTGGGAAAGTCATGCCCGGTCAACTTTTGTATGGGAAAAGTCATGCCCGGTGATCTTTTGTACTGGGAAAGTCATGCCCGGTGATCTTTTGTACTGGGAAAGTCATGCCCGGTGAACTTTTGTATGGGAAAAGTCATGTCCGGTGAACTTTTGTATTGGAAAAGTCATGCCCGGTGAACTTTTGTACTGGGAAAGTCATGCCCGGTCAACTTTTGTATTGGGAAAGTCATGCCCGGTGAACTTTTGTACTGGGAAAGTCATGCCCGGTGAACTTTTGTATTGGGAAAGTCATGCCCGGTGAACTTTTGTACTGGGAAAGTCATGCCCGGTGAACTTTTGTATGGGAAAAGTCATGCCCGGTGATCTTTTGTATTGGGAAAATCATGCCCGGTGAACTTTTGTATTGGGAAAGTCATGCCCGGTGAACTTTTGTATTGGGAAAGTCATGCCCGGTGAACTTTTGTATTGGGAAAGTCATGCCCGGTGAACTTTTGTACTGGGAAAGTCATGCCCGGTGAAATTTTGTACTGGGAAAGTCATGCCCGGTCAACTTTTGTACTGGGAAAGTCATGCCCGGTCAACTTTTGTATTGGGAAAGTCATGCCCGGTGAACTTTTGTATTGGGAAAGTCATGCCCGGTGAACTTTTGCATTGGGAAAGTCATGCCCGCTGAACTTTTGTATGGGAAAAGTCATGCCCGGTGAACTTTTGTATTGGGAAAGTCATGCCCGGTGAACTTTTGTATTGGGAAAGTCATGCCCGGTCAACTTTTGTACTGGGAAAGTCATGCCCGGTGAACTTTTGTATGGGAAAAGTCATGCCCGGTGAACTTTTGTATTGGGAAAATCATGCCCGGTGAACTTTTGTATTGGGAAAGTCATGCCCGGTGATCTTTTGTACTGGGAAAGTCATGCCCGGTCAACTTTTGTATTGGGAAAGTCATGCCCGGTGATCTTTTGTACTGGGAAAGTCATGCCCGGTGAACTTTTGTACTGGGAAAGTCATGCCCGGTGAACTTTTGTATTGGGAAAGTCATGCCCGGTGAACTTTTGTATTGGGAAAGTCATGCCCGGTGAACTTTTGTATTGGGAAAGTCATGCCCGGTGAACTTTTGTATTGGGAAAGTCATGCCCGGTCAACTTTTGTATTGGGAAAGTCATGCCCGGTGAACTTTTGTATTGGGAAAGTCATGCCCGGTGAACTTTTGTATTGGGAAAGTCATGCCCGGTGAACTTTTGTATTGGGAAAGTCATGCCCGGTGATCTTTTGTACTGGGAAAGTCATGCCCGGTCAACTTTTGTATTGGGAAAGTCATGCCCGGTGAACTTTTGTATGGGAAAAGTCATGCCCGGTGAACTTTTGTATTGGGAAAGTCATGCCCGGTCAACTTTTGTATTGGGAAAGTCATGCCCGGTGAACTTTTGTATGGGAAAAGTCATGCCCGGTCAACTTTTGTATTGGGAAAGTCATGCCCGGTGAACTTTTGTACTGGTAAAGTCATGCCCGGTGAACTTTTGTATTGGGAAAGTCATGCCCGGTGAATTTTTGTATTGGGAAAGTCATGCCCGGTCAACTTTTGTATTGGGAAAGTCATGCCCGGTCAACTTTTGTATTGGGAAAGTCATGCCCGGTGATCTTTTGTACTGGGAAAGTCATGCACGGTGAACTTTTGTATGGGAAAAGTCATGCCCGGTGATCTTTTGTATTGGGAAAGTCATGCCCGGTGAACTTTTGTATTAGGAAAGTCATGCCCGGTGAACTTTTGTATTGGGAAAGTCATGCCCGGTTAACTTTTGTATTGGGAAAGTCATGCCCGGTGATCTTTTGCAATGGGAAAGTCATGCCCGGTGAACTTTTGTATGGGAAAAGTCATGCCCGGTGAACTTTTGTATTGGGAAAGTCATGCCCGGTGATCTTTTGTATTGGGAAAGTCATGCCCGGTGAACTTTTGTATTGGGAAAGTCATGCTCGGTGAACTTTTGTATTGGGAAAGTCATGCCCGGTGATCTTTTGTACTGGGAAAGTCATGCCCGGTGAACTTTTGTATGGGAAAAGTCATCTCCGGTGAACTTTTGTATTAGGAAAGTCATGCCCGGTCAACTTTTGTATTGTGAAAGTCATGCCCGGTGAACTTTTGTATTGGGAAAGTCATGCCCGGTGAACTTTTGTATTGGGAAAGTCATGCCCGGTGAACTTTTGTATTGGGAAAGTCATGCCCGGTCAACTTTTGTATTGGGAAAGTCATGCCCGGTGAACTTATGTATGGGAAAAGTCATGCCCGGTGATCTTTTGTACTGGGAAAGTCATGCCCGGTCAACTTTTGTATGGGAAAAGTCATGCCCGGTGATCTTTTGTACTGGGAAAGTCAGGCCCGGTGATCTTTTGTACTGGGAAAGTCATGCCCGGTGAACTTTTGTATGGGAAAAGTCATGCCCGGTGAACTTTTGTATTGGAAAAGTCATGCCCGGTGAACTTTTGTACTGGGAAAGTCATGCCCGGTCAACTTTTGTATTGGGAAAGTCATGCCCGGTGAACTTTTGTACTGGGAAAGTCATGCCCGGTGAACTATTGTATTGGGAAAGTCATGCCCGGTGAACTTTTGTACTGCGAAAGTCATGCCCGGTCAACTTTTGTATTGGGAAAGTCATGCCCGGTCAACTTTTGTATTGGGAAAGTCATGCCCGGTGAACTTTTGTATTGGGAAAGTCATGCCCGGTGAACTTTTGTATGGGAAAGTCATACCCGGTGAACTTTTGTATTGGGAAAGTCATGCCCGGTCAACTTTTGTATTGGGAAAGTCATGCCCGGTGAACTATTGTATTGGGAAAGTCATGCCCGGTGAACTTTTGTACTGGGAAAGTCATGCCCGGTGAACTTTTGTATTGGGAAAGTCATGCCCGGTGAACTTTTGTATTGGGAAAGTCATGCCCGGTGAACTTTTGTACTGGGAAAGTCATGCCCGGTGAACTTTTGTATTGGGAAAGTCATGCCCGGTGAACTTTTGTACTGGGAAAGTCATGCCCGTTGAACTTTTGTATTGGGAAAGTCATGCCCGGTGAACTTTTGTATGGGAAAAGTCATGCCCGGTGAACTTTTGTATTGGGAAAGTCATGCCCGGTGATCTTTTGTACTGGGAAAGTCATGCCCGGTGAACTTTTGTATTGGGAAAGTCATGCACGGTGAACTTTTGTATTGGGAAAGACATGCCCGGTGAACTTTTGTACTGGGAAAGTCATGCCCGGTGAACTTTTGTATTGGGAAAGTCATGCCCGGTCAACTTTTGTATTGGGAAAGTCATGCCCGGTGATCTTTTGTACTGGGAAAGTCATGCCCGGTGAACTTTTGTATGGGAAAAGTCATGCCCGGTGATCTTTTGTACTGGGAAAGTCATGCCGGTCAACTTTTGTATTAGGAAAGTCATGCCCGGTGAACTTTTGTACTGGGAAAGTCATGTCCGGTGAACTTTTGTATTGGGAAAGTCATGCCCGGTCAACTTTTGTACTGGGAAAGTCGTGCCCGGTCAACTTTTGTATTGGGAAAGTCATGCCCGGTGAACTTTTGTATGGGAAAAGTCATGCCCGGTGAACTTTTGTATTGGGAAAGTCATGCCCGGTGAACTTTTGTATTGGGAAAGTCATGCCCGGTGAACTTTTGTATTGGGAAAGTCATGCCCGGTGAACTTTTGTATTGGGAAAGTCATGCCCGGTGAACTTTTGTATTGGGAAAGTCATGACCGGTGAACTTTTGTATTGGGAAAGTCATGACCGGTGAACTTTTGTATTGGGAAAGTCATGCCCGGTGAACTTTTGTATGGGAAAAGTCATGCCCGGTGATCTTTTGTACTGGGAAAGTCATGCCCGGTCAACTTTTGTATTAGGAAAGTCATGCCCGGTGAACTTTTGTACTGGGAAAGTCATGCCCGGTGAACTTTTGTATTGGGAAAGTCATGCCCGGTCAACTTTTGTATTGGGAAAGTCATGCCCGGTGATCTTTTGTACTGGGAAAGTCATGCCCGGTCAACTTTTGTATTGGGAAAGTCATGCCCGGTGAACTTTTGTATTGGGAAAGTCATGCCCGGTGAACTTTTGTATTGGGAAAGTCATGCCCGGTGAACTTTTGTATTGGGAAAGTCATGCCCGGTGAACTTTTGTATTGGGAAAGTCATGCCCGGTGAACTTTTGTATTGGGAAAGTCATGCCCGGTGAACTTTTGTATTGGGAAAGTCATGCCCGGTGAACTTTTGTATTGGGAAAGTCATGCCCGGTGAACTTTTGTATGGGAAAAGTCATGCCCGGTGATCTTTTGTACTGGGAAAGTCATGCCCGGTCAACTTTTGTATTAGGAAAGTCATGCCCGGTGAACTTTTGTACTGGGAAAGTCATGCCCGGTGAACTTTTGTACTGGGAAAGTCATGCCCGGTGAACTTTTGTATGGGAAAATTCATGCCCGGTGAACTTTTGTATTGGAAAAGTCATGCCCGGCGATCTTTTGTACTGGGAAAGTCATGCCCGGTGAACTTTTGTATTGGGAAAGTCATGCCCGGTCAACTTTTGTATTGGGAAAGTCATGTATGGGAAAAGTCATGCCCGGTGATCTTTTGTACTGGGAAAGTCATGCCCGGTCAACTTTTGTATGGGAGAAGTCATGCCCGGTGATCTTTTGTACTGGGAAAGTCATGCCCGGTGATCTTTTGTACTGGGAAAGTCATGCCCGGTGAACTTTTGTATGGGAAAAGTCATGCCCGGTGAACTTTTGTATTGGGAAAGTCATGCCCGGTGAACTTTTGTACTGGGAAAGTCATGCCCGGTGAACTTTTGTATTGGGAAAGTCATGCCCGGTGAACTTTTGTACTGGGAAAGTCATGCCCGGTCAACTTTTGTATTGGGAAAGTCATGCCCGGTCAACTTTTGTATTGGGAAAGTCATGCCCGGTGAACTTTTGTATTGGGAAAGTCATGCCCGGTGAACTTTTGTATGGGAAAGTCATGCCCGGTGAACTTTTGTATTGGGAAAGTCATGCCCGGTGAACTTTTGTATTGGGAAAGTCATGCCCGGTGAACTTTTGTATTGGGAAAGTCATGCCCGGTGAACTTTTGTACTGGGAAAGTCATGCCCGTTGAACTTTTGTACTGGGAAAGTCATGCCCGGTGAACTTTTGGATTGGGAAAGTCATGCCCGGTGAACTTTTGTATTGGGAAAGTCATGCCCGGTGAACTTTTGTACTGGGAAAGTCATGCCCGGTGAACTTTTGTATTGGGAAAGTCATGCCCGGTGAACTTTTGTATGGGAAAAGTCATGCCCGGTGAACTTTTGTATTGGGAAAGTCATGCCCGGTGAACTTTTGTATTGGGAAAGTCATGCCCGGTGAACTTTTGTATTGGGAAAGTCATGCCCGGTGAACTTTTGTATTGGGAAAGTCATGCCCGGTGAACTTTTGTATTGGGAAAGTCATGCCCGGTCAACTTTTGCATTGGGAAAGTCATGCCCGGTCAACTTTTGTATTGGGAAAGTCATGCCCGGTGATCTTTTGTACTGGGAAAGTCATGCCCGGTGAACTTTTGTATGGGAAAAGTCATGCCCGGTGATCTTTTGTACTGGGAAAGTCATGCCCGGTCAACTTTTGTATTAGGAAAGTCATGCCCGGTGAACTTTTGTATGGGAAAAGTCATGCCCGGTGATCTTTTGTACTGGGAAAGTCATGCCCGGTCAACTTTTGTATTAGGAAAGTCATGCCCGGTGAACTTTTGTACTGGGAAAGTCATGCCCGGTGAACTTTTGTATTGGGAAAGTCATGCCCGGTCAACTTTTGTATTGGGAAAGTCATGCCCGGTAATATTTTGTATTGGGAAAGTCATGCCCGGTCAACTTTTGTATTGGGAAAGTCATGCCCGGTGATCTTTTGTACTGGGAAAGTCATGCCCGGTGAACTTTTGTATTGGGAAAGTCATGCCCGGTGAACTTTTGTATTGGGAAAGTCATGCCCGGTGAACTTTTGTATTGGGAAAGTCATGCCCGGTGGACTTTGTATTGGGAAAGTCATGCCCGGTGAACTTTTGTATTGGAAAAGTCATGCCCGTCAACTTTTGTATTGGGAAAGTCATGCCCGGTGATCTTTTGTACTGGGAAAGTCATGCCCGGTCAACTTTTGTATTGGGAAAGTCATGCCCGGTGAACTTTTGTATAGGAAAAGTCATGCCCGGTGAACTTTTGTATTGGGAAAGTCATGCCCGGTGAACTTTTGTATTGGGAAAGTCATGCCCGGTGAACTTTTGTATTGGGAAAGTCATGCCCGGTGAACTTTTGTATTGGGAAAGTCATGCCCGGTGAACTTTTGTATTGGGAAAGTCATGCCCGGTGAACTTTTGTATTGGGAAAGTCATGCCCGGTCAACTTTTGTATTGGGAAAGTCATGCCCGGTCAACTTTTGTATTGGGAAAGTCATGCCCGGTGATCTTTTGTACTGGGAAATTCATGCCCGGTGAACTTTTGAATGGGAAAAGTCATGCCCGGTGATCTTTTGTACTGGGGAAAGTCATGCCCGGTGAACTTTTGTATGGGAAAAGTCATGCCCGGTGATCTTTTGTACTGGGAAAGTCATGCCCGGTCAACTTTTGTATTAGGAAAGTCATGCCCGGTGAACTTTTGTACTGGGAAAGTCATGCCCGGTGAACTTTTGTATTGGGAAAGTCATGCCCGGTCAACTTTTGTGTTGGGAAAGTCATGCCCGGTGATCTTTTGTATTGGGAAAGTCATGCCCGGTGATCTTTTGTACTGGGAAAGTCATGCCCGGTGAACTTTTGTATGGGGAAAAGTCATGCCCGGTGATCTTTTGTACTGGGAAAGTCATGCCCGGTGAACTTTTGTATGGGAAAAGTCATGCCCGGTGAACTTTTGTATTGGGAAAGTCATGCCCGGTCAACTTTTGTATTGGGAAAGTCATGCCCGGTGATCTTTTGTACTGGGAAAGTCATGCCCGGTGAACTTTTGTATTGGGAAAGTCATGCCCGGTCAACTTTTGTATTGGGAAAGTCATGCCCGGTCAACTTTTGTATTGGGAAAGTCATGCCCGGTGATCTTTTGTACTGGGAAAGTCATGCCCGGTGAACTTTTGTATGGGAAAAGTCATACCCGGTGATCTTTTGTACTGGGAAAGTCATGCCCGGTGAACTTTTGTATTGGGAAAGTAATGCCCGGTGAACTTTTGTATTGGGAAAGTCATGCCCGGTGAACTTTTGTATTGGGAAAGTCATGCCCGGTGAACTTTTGTATTGGGAAAGTCATGCCCTGTGAACTTTTGTATTGGGAAAGTCATGCCCGGTGAACTTTTGTATTGGGAAAGTCATGCCCGGTCAACTTTTGTATTGGGAAAGTCATGCCCGGTCAACTTTTGTATTGGGAAAGTCATGCCCGGTGAACTTTTGTATTGGGAAAGTCATGCCCGGTGAACTTTTGTATTGGGAAAGTCATGCCCGGTCAACTTTTGTATTGGGAAAGTCATGCCCGGTGAACTTTTGTATTGGGAAAGTCATGCCCGGTGATCTTTTGTACTGGGAAAGTCATGCCCGGTGAACTTTTGTATGGGAAAAGTCATGCCCTGTGAACTTTTGTATTGGGAAAGTCATGCCCGGTGAACTTTTGTACTGGGAAAGTCATGCCCGGTGAACTTTTGTATTGGGAAAGTCATGTGCGGTGAACTTTTGTATGGGAAAAGTCATGCCCGGTGAACTTTTGTATTGGGAAAGTCATGCCCGGTCAACTTTTGTATTGGGAAAGTCATGCCCGGTCACCTTTTGTATTGGGAAAGTCATGCCCGGTGAACTTTTGTATGGGAAAAGTCATGCCCGGTGAACTTTTGTATTGGGAAAGTCATGCCCGGTCACCTTTTGTATTGGGAAAGTCATGCCCGGTGAACTTTTGTATGGAAAAGTCATGCCCGGTGATCTTTTGTACTGGGAAAGTCATGCCCGGTGAACTTTTGTATTGGGAAAGTCATGCCCGGTGAACTTTTGTATGGGAAAAGTCATGCCCGGTGAACTTTTGTATTGGGAAAGTCATGCCCGGTGAACTTTTGTATTGGGAAAGTCATGCCCGGTGAACTTTTGTATTGGGAAAGTCATGCCCGGTCAACTTTTGTATTGGGAAAGTCATGCCCGGTGAACTTTTGTATTGGGAAAGTCATGCCCGGTGAACTTTTGTATTGGGAAAGTCATGCCCGGTGAACTTTTGTATTGGGAAAGTCATGCCCGGTGAACTTTTGTATTGGGAAAGTCCTGCCCGGTGAACTTTTGTATTGGGAAAGTCATGCCCGGTGAACTTTTGTATTGGGAAAGTCATGCCCGGTGAACTTTTGTATTGGGAAAGTCATGCCCGGTGAACTTTTGTATTGGGAAAGTCATGCCCGGTGAACTTTTGTATTGGGAAAGTCATGCCCGGTGAACTTTTGTATTGGGAAAGTCATGCCCGGTGAACTTTTGTATTTGGAAAGTCATGCCCGGTGATCTTTTGTACTGGGAAAGTCATGCCCGGTGAACTTTTGTATTGGGAAAGTCATGCCCGGTGAACTTTTGTATGGGAAAAGTCATGCCCGGTGAACTTTTGTATTGGGAAAGTCATGCCCGGTGAACTTTTGTATTGGGAAAGTCATGCCCGGTGAACTTTTGTACTGGGAAAATCATGCCCTGTGAACTTTTGTATTGGGAAAGTCATGCCCGGTGAACTTTTGTATTGGGAAAATCATGCCCGGTGAACTTTTGTATGGGAAAAGTCATGCCCGGTGAACTTTTGTATTGGGAAAGTCATGCCCTTTGAACTTTTGTATTGGGAAAGTCATGCCCGGTGAACTTTTGTACTGGGAAAGTCATGCCCTGTGAACTTTTGTATTGGGAAAGTCATGCCCGGTCAACTTTTGTATTGGGAAAGTCATGCCCGGTGATCTTTTGTACTGGGAAAGTCATGCCCGGTGAACTTTTGTATTGGGAAAGACATGCCCGGTGAACTTTTGTATGGGAAAAGTCATGCCCGGTGAACTTTTGTATTGGGAAAGTCATGCCCGGTGAACTTTTGTATTGGGAAAGTCATGCCCGGTCAACTTTTGTATTGGGAAAGTCATGCCCGGTGAACTTTTGTATTGGGAAAGTCATGCCCGGTGAACTTTTGTATTGGGAAAGTCATGCCCGGTGAACTTTTGTATTGGGAAAGTCATGCCCGGTGAACTTTTGTATTGGGAAAGTCATGCCCGGTGAACTTTTGTATTGGGAAAGTCATGCCCGGTGAACTTTTGTATTGGGAAAGTCATGCCCGGTAAACTTTTGTACTGGGAAAGTCATGCCCGGTGAACTTTTGTATTGGGAAAATCATGCCCGGTGATCTTTTGTACTGGGAAAGTCATGCCCGGTGAACTTTTGTATTGGGAAAGTCATGCCCGGTGAACTTTTGTATTGGGAAAGTCATGCCCGGTGAACTTTTGTATTGGGAAAGTCATGCCCGGTGAAATTTTGTATTGGGAAAGTCATGCCCGGTGAACTTTTGTATGGGAAAAGTCATGCCCGGTGATCTTTTGTACTGGGAAAGTCATGCCCGGTCAACTTTTGTATGGGAAAAGTCATGCCCGGTGAACTTTTGTATTGGGAAAGTCATGCCCGGTGAACTTTTGTATTGGGAAAGTCATGCCCGGTGAACTTTTGTAGTGGGAAAGTCATGCCCGGTGAACTTTTTTATGGGAAAAGTCATGCCCGGTGAACTTTTGTATTGGGAAAGTCATGCCCTTTGAACTTTTGTATTGGGAAAGTCATGCCCGGTGAACTTTTGTACTGGCAAAGTCATGCCCGGTGAACTTTTGTATTGGGAAAGTCATGCCCGGTGAACTTTTGTATTGGGAAAGTCATGCCCGGTGAACTTTTGTATTGGGAAAGTCATGCCCGGTGAACTTTTGTATTGGGAAAGTCATGCCCGGTGATCTTTTGTACTGGGAAAGTCATGCCCGGTGAACTTTTGTATTGGGAAAGTCATGCCCGGTGAACTTTTGTATTGGGAAAGTCATGCCCGGTGAACTTTTGTATTGGGAAAGTCATGCCCGGTGAACTTTTGTATGGGAAAAGTCATGCCCGGTGAACTTTTGTATGGGAAAAGTCATGCCCGGTGAACTTTTGTATTGGAAAAGTCATGCCCGGTGAACTTTTGTATTGGGAAAGTCATGCCCGGTGAACTTTTGTATTGGGAAAGTCATGCCCGTTGAACTTTTGTATGGGAAAAGTCATGCCCGGTGAACTTTTGTATTGGGAAAGTCATGCCCGGTGATCTTTTGTACTGG